>NC_139563.1:39814271-39944978 GCF_965112155.1 Podarcis liolepis | reverse complement strand
GCCGCTTGCCACGTCACCGCGCCCGCCCTCGTATCACTTCCTGCTCTGCGCTGTCACGCGACCCCCGACAGGCCGTTGCTGCCGGAGGGAGGCGCTCCGGGAGGGTTCGCGCTAGGGATTGTGGGAGGAGGGGCGCCCAGAAACCGGCCTCTCTCGCTTCGGATGACGTCACGGCGCGGGGCCTGGCGCTTGTTTCCCCAATCTCGGGCCCTTTTCGGAGGCGGCCTCGTTTCATCAGCTTCCCTGGAGGCCTAGCTCCGCCAGGCACCGCCTTCCTTGACCCTTGTCTCCTGGGAGTCGAAATAGGAACAGCTGTTTTTGTTCCGTGTTTTGAGCTTTGATTTTGGTTTTCCTCATCCCTCCCGTCCCTTTCCCCTTGTGTGCCTTTAAAAAAACCAACGTTGTTTGATAGGGGGACTTGCCTTACTTCCATTGTAAGCAACTCTAGGGGCATTTTTTTGGCTGAAGAGCGTGTTACAGATGTGCCAAATAAATTGATAAATAAAATATCTTGCATCGTGGGGATAGCGTTGGTACAGTTTGGATAAGAAACTTCACATATCAAAGTATGCCCCATGTTATTTTTTCATGGGTAAGATTCTGGACCTAAATTTTAGGGGGATTCCAGAAAACAATGGGGGGCGGAGTTTAATGGATATATTATTTATTTACTTAGACTTTCATTCCACATGCACACACACGTGTAGCAGAAGAGGACTGATCATCAGTACAAAATATATAATGGTTACCTGTTGAATAAAACAACTAATTTAAAAAAAAATACAGAAAGCTTGCAATATGTAATGTATAACAGTTGAAGTATTTTTTACTGTACAGATAAATGGTGAATTGCCTTTTTAAAAAAACACAAAAACCCTTAATGTGAAATATGAAAGCTACAGCTTTACTAAGTTACACCATAAGGCTTCCACCTTTCCTGGCAGATGTGCTTCATTTAAAGGTAGAAACTATGTAGGTATAACTTCTTACCAGCAGTAAAAGGGAGAGCTGCACCTGCTGAATTTTGCTTCCCATGGAATTGGGAGAACTCCAAGATAGTGTCAGGAAATGATGGTGTTCTTAAAGACTGCTGACTAAAAGTGCAGTTAAAGAACGTGCTCTTACACATAACTTCCAGATCAGCTGAAAGATTATCTACCCTGTGTACATGAGTAGAAAAGCTTTGCTTCATTGAGGCGGTAATGATATAGCTCCTTGTCATTATCCAGGTCATACAGAACACCTACTACATGTATTGCAAAACTCCAAGCAAATAGGCTTTGCAACATTCCTAACTGAATGTAAGATTGCATAAATTGGCAAACTACTTTTAGAAGTGTTGTGCAGCCCTAATTCCATGAGTAATGCTTTGTGTTTATAAATGAGGAATCTATAGCTTGATTGATTGATTGTAGGTATTTTTATTTGTTGTTGTTTAGTCATTTAGTCATATCCAACTCTTTGTGACCCCATGGACCAGAGCATGCCAGGCATTCCTGTCTTCCACTGCATTCCGCAGTTTGGTCAAATTCATGTTGGTAGCTTTGAGAACACTGTCCAACCATCTTGTCCTCTGTTGTCCCCTTCTCCTTGTGCCCTTCATCTTTCCCAACATCAGGGTCTTTTCCAAGGAGTCTTCTCTTCTCATGAGGTGGCCAAAGTATTGGAGCCTCAGCTTCAGGATCTGTCCTTCCAGTGAGCACTCAGGGCTGATTTCATTCAGAATAGATAGGTTAGATCTTCTTGCAGTCCATTGGACTCTCAAGAGTTTTCTCCAGCCCCCTTCAATCATATCCAGAGTGGTTTACAAGAAAAAAAGAATTAAAATGTAAATACCCCCTGAAACATAATAAACTAAATTAAAAACTACAGAAATCACAAAACAACAAAAACAGCAACATTAAAATTGTGCAAGTAATGTGT
The DNA here is from genome assembly GCF_965112155.1 of Podarcis liolepis. Taxonomy (NCBI): domain Eukaryota; kingdom Metazoa; phylum Chordata; class Lepidosauria; order Squamata; family Lacertidae; genus Podarcis; species Podarcis liolepis. Next base: position 39,943,055 of record NC_139563.1, on the reverse strand, counting down.
TGCTATATTGTTTTAACTGTATCTTCTTTCTACCACTGGCACACAAAACGTATTTAGCACCCTCTTTCTGCACTATCAAGTCCCAGGAAAGGTCAGAGCATCTAGACAGACAACACCTTTCAATGACATTAATCCTGTATATACTGTACATGGAACTCAGTAATACATTTGTGAACACATGAAGAGGATTACAGTGTACATTGTCAGGCTCAGTCCTGTGAAAAGTTCTAGACATCCCATATTTTAGAACAGAACGGATGCGAGCAGGGGCGGAATGATAAAGCACACACAGTAAACCTTTCACACAAGGAGAGAATTGATGGACGGGGCTAAAATATTGTAGCCACGATTTCAGTGGATTTGGTCTAACATGAAAAAGTTAGAAAGGAAACTGCTAGAAGGACTACTAAGCTGATATCACATAAATAAAATCATTATCTGAGTGGAAAAGGGCAAGAGAGATTACATGTTTCAATAGAGTTTGAACAAGAGAACAGGTTTAAAACAAACAAGGAAAAGTACTTTCTTGACTAGTGGAAATCTCCAACACAATGTCATAACAGCCATATTGAGTTTTTAAAAAGATTAGATAAATCCATGGAAGATTTAAATATCAAGTTATATTGTATAGCACTCACACAAATTATATGCTTTCTGTATTCCCTATCAGTAAAGACAAAAAAATACAGTTAATAGAATATTGGTACCATGTGGTATCAATGCATACTGATTCTAAACATTGTTGAGTCTGATTATGGAGATCATGCCCTTACTCTGACTTTTGTAAAGCTAACTTTCCTTTGCTTTTGGGAAGTCCCATCATCTTTCCATACTTGGAAGCAAAGCACGTGTAAATAACTCTTGAAAGAAGATAGTTTTAGATTTCCCGGAGAAAAAAAAGAATTGTTCAATTTAGTGGAATTTCTATGTGGAAAATAATTTCCCTCCAAAATGCAGTCTTGCATCCAGTCTAATATCTTGAGTGCAAATTCTCTCTAAAAGCATCATTTCCCAGGAAAAGATATCTGAATTGTGCCTCACAAAATATACCCATAGTATCTCAGATAACAAATGAATTCTTGATTTTAAATGTTCAGCCAGCATGCTGGAGTTCTGTAATGTTTAGTTCAAGTCACGATAATGAACATACAAAACTGGCTTCGAAGGAGATGAAGAAATGAAACAAATGTAGTCAACAAGTTACACAATTAAATACTTCCTGTAAGCAGTTAATATTGCCACAGTGACAGCCTTTCTATAAACGAGGTGAATGCACATGCATTAATTCAGACACATCAAGAAGACAGATGGAAGGAAAAGTTAACAAGCACAAGAGATAATGGCTTGAACAATGGACCAGAAACCGGGAAAGGTTGTGGGAGTAGGGCTCTTAAGGGAAACGGGAGCAACCAGCTTGACGTACAGTGACATTTTAAGCACTTTAATATGAATGGAAACAATACAGAGAAGAAACAAACAGGAAGAATCGGATGTCTTCGCACATAAAGAATGCTATGACCAAATTGGCACCACAGTTACTTGATGGGACAATGATGTCCATAAACTTTGGTACTTCAGGATAATATATTATCATTCTTATTTAATATTTATTTGGTACCAATAGCACTTGCCTCCATCATGAGCAAATTCCAACTGCTGGCATCAGAGAGTATTAGTAGGCAGGAACTGCTGATTACTGGGCAGAGGTGGAAGGACAACACCTGGGAAATTAAAGGATGAGGGCAAGAAATGTCACCCGAATAATCTTGACACGATTAGAACATAAGAAGCGTCCTGTTGGATCAGACGAAAGGCCCATCTACAGCATCCTGTTCTCACATTGGCCAACGAGATGCCTATGAGAAGGTTGCAAACAGGTCATGAGTGTAATATATGTAGATTTCCTCCCTTCCCTTCAGAGAACCCAGATGAAGATCCACAAAATATGGGGCCAATGTATCAATATACAGTGGTACCTCAGGTTACATGCGCTTCAGGTTACAGACTCTGCTAACCCAGAAATATTACCTCGGGTTAAGAACTGTGCTCCGGCAGTGTGGGGGCAGCAGGAGGCCCCATTAGCTAAAGTGGTGCTTCAGGTTAAGAACAGTTTCAGGTTAAGAACGGACCTCTGGAACGAATTAAGTAAACCCGAGGTACCACTGTACTCTGATTATCCTAATAGCACAAATTCCATCATGACACCACTATAACCAGGTGGTGACATCAGTTCCAGAATGACCTTGCAATTGTGTGGATCTCTTGTTCCTAGGGTGTGGACCAAGCCACTCCCACTCCTGAACCCTAGCATTTCTCTTCCTGTGAATGTCAGCCGAAGTGGGAATTTTCCATCCTGGTCCATTGGGCCAAAATCAGAGATTCAAAATTACGCCTTGTGATTCCTAGCAACTGATAAGAATGTGTTGACACCATGTTACTTATTTTATCATGTGATTTTTATCAGGATAATATTTCGTAAACCGTTTTGAGAGCCTCTCGGAGCTGTAAAATGGGATATTTACAATAAATAAAATAAAATACACCAGACTTATCCCAATGCCAAGGACAAGACATTGAGAGAGGTTTAGCACTGAGTGGTAAGTACTGGATGAATAAGAAAGTCAGCTGGCAAAGTATGTGGATCAGATTTGAGAAGTATGGTTCTGCTAAACTTCCAGCTCGAGAAGGGAGAAGGAATCAATTTGACAAACAGAGAAAGGATATTTTAAGCATAGAGACCACAGAAGGAACTGAGGTGAGAGAAAGTGTGCAAATAAGGATGTTTGAAAGAGAAACCACAAAGGTGAGGATGGAGACACAGGTAAGGAAAAAAGGCAGGCAGCTAACTTTAAATGCAAAGACTAGAAGCTTGAGATCCAGGCAGAGCATGGGAGGGAATCCAGTATAAAGACAACATGGGTGGAGACTGTTCCGCTAACAGAGTATAATGAGTAGAGTTCATTTTTAATGTGCGGTTTTCTATTTTGTGGCTTCCACTATTCAAGGCAACTTGCAGCAGCAGCATGAATTGGAAAACAAGGCATTTTTAAATATAAACTTTGCCTCTCCTCTCTGCAAAAAGCCAGAATAGTACTAGCACAAACTATAAAACACTCAAAAATAATAAGGTTGTTGACCAATGGGTACGGTATTTCTGAGGTGTGCCACAAACAAGGCATCACTACATAAAAGACCCCATCTCTTGGTCATGAACTGCGTTACTTCTGAAGGCAAAGCAGGAAATGGAGGAGGAGTAGTTTGGATTTAATATCCTGCCTTTCACTCCCCTTCAGGAGTCTCAAAGCGGCTAACATTCTCCTTTCCCTTCCTCCCCCACAACAAACACTCTGTGAGGTGAGTGGGGCTGAGAGACTTCAGAGAAGTGTGACTGGCCCAAGGTCACCCAGCAGCTGCATGTGGAGAAGCGGAGACGCGAACCCGGTTCCCCAGATTACGAGACTACCACTCTTAACCACTACACCACACTGGCTCTCAGTACATAGTACATTCCCAACTTTACCTGGAGATGCTGAGAATTGAACCTCGTACCAGCTGCATGCAAAGCAGATGTTGTGCCAATGAGCTGCAGCAGGGACAGATGTGGCAAGGACACAGACAGCTCTCTCTGATAAAAGCCTTTTTGGTCCCACATCAACTGAGTTGATTGATGGAGGGTGTTGCATTGAACTATCCATCGATAGTACCTCCATCTTCCCATATCTCCAGGTTCCCTATTGAAAGAACTTTTTATGCTTTTAGGGCAATGTGTGGAAGATAGGCTGTTGCAGAGTAAGAGCCATGCGCAACTGAACAGTACATGTAATCACATTTTTTGTGTTACTATGACATGCAAGTTGATGCCTTTTAAATTCCATTCTATAAAAGAAATAAATCAGAAGCACCTTCAAGCATAACTGTCTCGTCCAGTTTATTCTCCACAGCCCCAATCAGAACCTTACTTTCAACACTTTGATTTATTTCTGTTTATTTCCACTGTTTATTTCCGCTTGACAGGTCTGCAGAAAAGGAGGACATCTAGTGGGAAGAATAAGAGCTAAAATAGCAGGCCTGACCTAGAAATTCCAGACTTGGTTCCAGCCCTCTGAACGAGAGACTGCAGTCACAATTTAGACCAGGGATGGGGAAACTGTGGCCCACCAGGTGTAGTTGCTCCCATCAGAATCAGCCAGCATGCCCAGTGGTCAGAGCTTTAGTCCCAACATCTGGAAGGCCACAGATTCCCTGTCCTGCATTTAGATCTAGTACATTAAGTTACCTCAGCAGTGTTCCTGAGCATATTCCTTTTAAAAACTCTCATTATTTCCATGTTTATTTCTCATGTTTATTTCTCATGTTTATTTCTCATGTATCTGAAGAAGTGTGCATGCACACGAAAGCTTATACCAGAACAAACTTAGCTGGTCTATAAGGTGCTACTGGACATTTTTATTATTATTATTATTATTATTATTTACTGCGTCAGACAAACATGGCTACCTACCTGAATCTAATCTCATCTGTGTGTGAATGATAGATAGTTTTACTCCTATGGCAAAAAGAAAGGAGTTTTGTATGGGCTGCCTAACCACTATCAAAGCCCTTACAAAGCACATACCTTCCCTCAAAGAATTCTGGGTCCAGTAGTTCACCTCTCATAGAATTACGGTTCCCAGCAACCCTTAACAAACTACAGTACCCAGAATTCTTTGAAGAAAGAATGTGCCTTAAAGGTATAGTGCGTGCCCTGCCATGGATACACCACTGAATTGTGTAAAAACATGTCTCCCACCTCTGCTACTCTGTGCCCAAACAGAAAAGGATGCATGGAAACACATTGTTCTGAATCTAGAGGGATATGTTGACATGTTAGCCCCATTATCAATGAGATGAGTCAACTATTACTATCCTGAAAGGCTTAAGACACAGCATTCAGGAAGCTTGCATTGTCTCTCTCCTCGAAGAACAAGAACAACAGGAAATTCCTGACTCTGCCCCATACAACTAAATGACTAAAGATAGAATGATGCTATTCCAACAGTAACTAAGTTGGTTGCAAGGGCGTTAAAGCATGGGTGGGAAACGTTTTTTCTACTGAGGGCCATTTTCCCTCAGGGGTATTCTGCTAAGGGCCACGTGCCAGTTGTGTGTCAGGACAGCCAGAGGTGGGCAGGGCTAAAGTCAAAAGTGGACAGACTTATTTCCTTTTTCTATCAATCTTGTTCTGCCCTCTTCTGCCTTTTTCTCCAACCTCCTCTCTCCTTCTTCTTCCCACTTCTCAGGGGAAGGACAGATCATTCTGGTCAGAGCTCTGAACTGATCACTTGCAGGCAGTTTCTGAAATCAGGCTGGTCCTAGGCAGTGGTGGCTGATGCCCATTTGGTGGAAGACCAGGAGCTCAAATTGGAGCCAGCTCCAATGACAGATCCTCCAAGTGTCCCTATTTTCCGAGGACAGTCCCGGATTTACAGAAGCTGTCCCAGTTTCTGATTTGATCCCAGAATGTACCACTTATTATTATGGAATAGGATGTCTCTATTTTCATCAGAGAAATGTTGGAGGGCATGTCCTCTTCTCCCTGGCCTTTGGCTAAGTAAACAATCTATGGCCTTTTAAATATATTGGGGGTTATTGGTTTGTCATTGTATTTGCTATGAGGTATTTTGTGCTCTCATTTTGTATTTTATATGAACTGCCCTATGTTCTTAAAATGAAAGGTGGTGTTATTATTATTATTATTAATAATAATAATAATAATAATAATAATAATAATAATAATATTGTAGAGTAAACTTCTTTACCAAATGTGTCATGGGCTTTGAAGACACTCGAACTCAGGATGAAAGGGAGAAACGTGCTAAGAGGAAGGAACGCTTGGCAAACCCTCACCGTGATCAATTCCTGCCCGGAAACCTGTGTCCCCACTGTGGAAGGACGTGTGGATCCAGAATTGGCCTCCACAGTCACTTACGGACCCACTGTGAAAACCGTGTTTATGGAAGACAATCTTACTCAGCTACGAGTAATCGCCAAAGAAGGAGAAGACATGACAGTGTGGGAAGCAAGTTATGGGAAAATGTAGGAAGCTGCTTTAATTCTGAGTCTGACCATTGACCCATCTTGCTCAGTATTTGGATCTGTTGACAATGGCTCTCCAGGGTTTCAGCCAGAATATTCCCATCCCTACCTAGATATGCAAGGGATTGAACCTGAGGCTTTCTGCATGCAAAGCAGCTGTTCTACCACTGAGCTATTGTCCTTCCCAAAGGGGCAGCTTCATACAGGAGAAGGCAATCCCAGCCCTACCTGGAGATTAAATTTGGGAGCATTTGAATGCAAAGCTTGTGGTTTACCATTGAACTCCAGCCCTTCTCCAAATGAAAGCCCCCCTTGTGACTTTAACGCACAAGACAAGCGACTTTAAATGCTTCACAAAGCAGATGTTGCTTGGTTAAGTTCTCTTGAGATGCATTTCCTAAATGAAGATGGAAAGTCTTTGCATCTTTCTTTCTTCTCCATGTGATCAATCATGAGATTTTTGGCATGAGATCAAGAATGTTACAACATCCCCCCCATATAAGCCATAACCTTTGCATGGCTTATTATATTGAACACTTCAGGTGTTCAATATATATAAATGAACATGAGCTGGAGAGATCTTAGCAATGATGGAGTGTAAGTGTTTAGCAGGAGGTCTGTAATAGATATCAATTATTCTCTGGGTGTGCATATAGGGGAAAAACATGCATATGGTCCAGACATCTCTTGCGATTCCTCTGTTCTGTATACCATCTTTCATATGTCACTTTGAATAGTGAGGGTGCAGAATTAAATTTCATTAATGTAGATCAGCTATCCCTGAACATACCTTCCCTTCCCTTTAAAAAATGCAGTTAGGGTGATTAAACAGTGGGGACAAAGGTAAGACGACGCTTTCGGTGCATGTTTATTTCTGCATTATTGAATAGAACCAGGATTGCTGCACAGAACAACAGGATCAAAACAAATAAATTACCTTGAAGGACAGCCTTTGCTATACTCACCTTTCAGCAGGTGGTGCTGTGGTCTAAACCACTGAGCTCCTTGGGCAGTTCGAATCCCCACGACGGAGTGAGTTCCTGTTGCTCTGTCCCAGCTTCTGCCAACCTAGCAGTTCAAAAGCACACCAGTGCAAGTAGATAAATAGGTACTGCTGTGGCGGGAAGGTAAACGATGCTTCTGTGCGCTCTGGTTTCCCCTTGCGCCAGAAGCGGTTTAGTCATGCTGGCCACATGACCCAGAAAGAAGGCTGATCGCCGAAGAATTGATGCTTTTGCATTATGGTGCTGGAGGAGACTCTTGAGAGTCCCATGGACTGCAAGAAGATCAAACCTATCCATTCTTAAGGAAATCAGCCCTGAGTGCTCACTGGAAGGACAGATCCTGAGGCTGAGGCTCCAATACTTTGGCTACCTCATGAGAAGAGAAGACTGCCTGGAAAAGACCCTGATGTTGTGAAAGATTGAGGGCACAAGGAGAAGGGGACGACAGAGGACGAGATGGTTGGACTGTGTTCTCGAAGCTACCAACATGAGTTTGACCAAACTGTGGGAGGCAGTGGAGGACAGGAGTGCCTGGTGTGCTCTGGTCCATGGGGTCACGAAGAGTCGGACACGACTAAACGAATAAACAAGAGCGAAGAAGAAGCTGCGTTTCCCAACTTTGGCCTGTAGGGGGCGGGAATCTGGAGTGGACCATTCCTTCCCCGTTGCTAGGATACGCGAGAAAACATCCCCTTTCCTGCAGCTCCTGAGCTCTCGGCTTTCTTCCTTCGCCAAGCGGATCCCTCCCGCCAGGATGGTGGGAGGGATCCCAGCCAAGGGAGTCCCCAGGCCAGCGTATCCGGGGAGGTTTTTCGACCGCTTTCCCGAGCTCCCCACAGTGAGTTTTCTCTGCCCTTCTCCTCCCCTCTCCCTTACTCTTCTCCCCCGCATCTTTATAAAGATGTTTGACTGACACTTGCTCATCCCTTCCGCTCCTGTTTAACGTCACGCCTCTCCTTAAAACAGCTCCAGAGAGCAGCCTGGAGAAGGACGGCACTTTCAAGGGGGTGGGATTTATAAGATGGCCATAATTTGCAGGTGGAAGGTGCATCCGCTGGCATCAAAAGACCCGACGATTGCTAGTTAGAGGGCTGGATCCACTCTTAAAAGGCAGATCCACACCATGCATACAAAGCACACCCAACACTCGTTTAGAGTGCAGAGCTTCCGTCCAAAGCAGCCTTTCTGAACCTGTGGGTCCCCAGATGTTATTGAACTACAACTCCCATCACCCCTAGCTAGCAAGGGGTGATGGGAGCTGTAGTCCAACAACAACTGGGGACACACAGGTGAATCCTGGGAATTGTAGTTTCCCCCCTTGCACAGCGGCAGTTCCCAGCACCCTTAGCAAACCAGCCCAAGTTACTAGCTTAAGTCCTATTGATTTCAATGGCTCGAAGCATGGCTAACAGTGCGCTCCTAACATGTCTACTCAAAAGTAAGTCCAACTGAGTTCCATGGAGTTTACTGTGAAGCAAGTGGGGTTAGGATTGCAGCCTAAGGCTGGATCCAGCCCAGACTTGATAATACCAGGCAAAATGAACCAGCAGTCTGACCTGGTATGTATAAAGCTGTGTACACACTATATTGTTAAAGCACACTCAAAGCACAGTCTTTCCCTCAAAGAACTCTGGGCACTGTAGTTTGTTAAGGGTTGCTGGGGATTGTATGTCCATAAACGATGAACCCATAGATCATGGAAATTATTTATTTTTTGGCTATAGAGCGAAAAGATATGCACAAATGCGAAATGAATTTTATTCAGACATATACCTTTATAAACATATTGGTGTTGTGAGCGTTTTTGTTATTACGATCTCTTGTCTATGCTGTTTGTCTTTGCTTGCTTTTTTCAGGCTGGAAAGCTTATGTCCATTGGAGAAACAGCTGGCCATTGTCTCACTGACGTCTTTGTAAGCACCCTATTTGACTATGGATTGTCCTATGTACAGACCACTGTCGGTTATTATTTTCTAACTATTCTCCCTCCAGACCATTATAGACTTACTATTTTACGTTAACAACATATTATACATATTGTAGGGACGTGGGTGGCACTGTGGGTTAAACCACAGAGCCTAGGACTTGCCGATCAGAAGGTTGGCGGATCGAATCCCCGTGATGGGGTGAGCTCCCGTTGCTCGGTCCCAGCTCCTGCCAACCTAGCAGTTCGAAAGCACGCTAAAGTGCAAGTAGATAAATAGGTACCGCTGCGGCGGGAAGGTAAACGGCGTTTCCGTGCGCTGCTCTGGTTCGCCAGAAGCGGCTAAGTCATGCTGGCCACATGACCTGGAAGCTGTACGCCGGCTCCCTTGGCCAGTAAAGCGAGATGAGTGCCGCAACCCCAGAGTCGGTCACGACTGGACCTAATAGTCAGGGGTCCCTTTACCTTACACATATTGTACAAGAGAAGCTCAAAGGGACTGTAGTGTCCTGTTTGGGGTGAAAACAAAACAAAACAAAACAAAACAAAACACCTGGTATTGACTGTAGTGGATCCTGAATGTCAGTAGTTTTCTCAGTATTCATTACTTGAACTTGCTTAGGGCTGCAATCCTAAACACATTTACTAGGGAATGAGCCCCACTGAACACGGGGCAACTTCCTTCCTTCCAAGCAGACATTCATAAGTTTCAAAAGTCTCAATGTAGTAAATCACAAATGTACAAATAATTTTTCAAATTTATTTAGAAAACTCTTTGTATACCACTATTCATAGAAACATCAAAGTCATTTAGAACCAACACACATATATACACTGTACAATAAAGGCAATTTTGATGAATTAAAATCAGATGAGTAACCCTACAAAACATTACAATTGAAAATACACAAAATGTGAAGCTTCCATTATTTGTCTTTTCTTTTCTGAGGTTGTCAAACACACTGCTGTGACTTTTGAAAAACAAAACACAACAACTTATTTCTGGAAGCTTGAGGGCTGACTATAAAAGGAAACCTGATATTCCCACCTAACTGTGCAGGTGTCTAAAATGGCTTATAAGTAATTGGATTGTGTTGACTACAAAGTAGTTTCTGTTGATTCTGTTTTTGCTCATATAAAGCCCACTATGCTTGTTGGTGTTTTGTGTTTTTTAGGAAGTTAAATCCATGTGTCCCAGTTAATACAGAGGACAGAACCAGGTCACTAATAGATTTTGTATTTTCAGAAAATGGGAGGATATACATTTTGTTTTCTTTTTCTTTTTGTCCCAGTAGCCTGGATGCCTTTTAAAATCTGTCTGGTGTCCTGTGAGGCTAACCTAATTATGTCTGCCTACATGTTCCTGCACAACTTCTTAAGACAGTTATGAATTGCAGACTTGGGAGCAACAACTGCTTTTCTTAGCTACCCTCTCAGTTTTCCTCAACACTGAGCCTGATGAAGAATTATGGAGAACCCAGGCGCTTGCCCATTAATTTGCAACATTCTGATTGGTCCAAATGAAGGTGTTAATTACTTTTCTGGGGGATTCCCTTGCCCAACGGACCAACTCAGCTATCTACAGTATTTGCAGGAATATTCTTAAACTCTTTTCTTCTTGTCTTATAGCCAATTACTCCACCTGTTGTAAAAAAGTTTCGAAACACCAGCAACCCTTCTCCTGGTGCAGAGAGAATATTTTATGGCCGTGCAAACGATCCTGATATTGCATCACATTTGACACATGGCATAAAGTCCGTCAAGTCAATCTCTGTAAGAATTTTAAAATAATATCCTTTTGACTCATGGATGGGAAACACAAGCCTGATTGGCCCTGTGCCAGGGGCATTTGATGGACATAAACTGGGATATGCTTGTCCCCTATAAGATTACCATTTCTAATATACAGTGGTACCTCAGGTTAAGTACTTAATTCGTTCTGGAGGTCCGCTCTTAACCTGAAACTGTTCTTAACCTGAAGCACCACTTTAGCTAATGCGGCCTCCTGCTGCCGCCGTGCCGCCGGAGCACGATTTCTGTTCTCATCCTGAAGCAAAGTTCTTAACCTGAAGCACTATTTCTGGGTTAATGGAAGATGTAGTAGATAGGTAGCCGTGTTGGTCTGCCATAGTCAAAATAAAAAAAATTCCTTCCAGTAGCACCTTAAAGACCAACTAAGTTAGTTCTTGGTATGAGCTTTCGTGTGCATGCACACTTCTTCAGAAGGTATCTGAAGAAGTGTGCATGCACACGAAAGCTCATACCAAGAACTAACTTAGTTGGTCTTTAAGGTGCTACTGGAAGGAATTTTTTTTATTTTGGGTTAGTGGAGTTTGTAACCTGAAGTGTATGTAACCTGAGGTACCACTGTATCTCTGTTGACCTAAGTCTAAACATGGAACTTTGGGTGGCAGTGGGCACTTTGGGGTTTTTAAGAAAATGCTGTGGGCACCAGTCACAAAATGGCTGCTGTGAGGGTGTGGCATAACACAAAATGGCTGCCTGGTGGGCTTACCATAATGGCATCAGTGTAGGAGAGATAGAGTCAGTGGGTCAGCTGGGCTGGGTCATCTCTTTCCTTCACAGCTACTCCCTTACTCATCACTCACCACTTGTTTCCGCATGAATCCAGCTTAGCCTGTCCTCCATCAATGGACAGCATGAGTTTTTTATTCTTTTGCCCCCTGTAAGTAGAACAGTTCTGGAAACCAGATATAAATCCATTAGATTTTATCCTCTGCCTCTGGTAACATCCCTTTGGGCAGTCTGGGGACCTGCACTTTACCTATACCATTTTCTTAAAAGGATGGGATGTGGGTGAAGTTGTGAACTGTGATCTGTTTTTTGTTTAAAGAATTAAAATGCTAGTATTATTGCTTTCACTAGAAGCATTGCAGCAATAGTAATAAATGTGTTAAGTTGTGGGCGAACATAGCAGATGACACAGTGATTTCTCCAGAGGAGCTCTTTATTGTAAGCTGAACAGAACTGAAGAGCAAACAGCTCAGCCGGCCTGCTTTTATAGGCAGCCGGCTATCAACATTGTAGCAACAACAACCCAGGGTTTCCCGCCTAAAATAACTGACGTGGACCTGAGTGAAAACTATCTACACTATCCCCCCTGCTGGCCCAGGGTGAAACTTTAGTACATAACAGCCAAAGACGTTTCAATTAGTGACATCGCTCGGTGGTTGACTTATACATACTAATACATACAAACTTCTGCTGCTGTGCATTCTGAATGATGCCTTTTTAGAAATAACAATTAAGAATGTATATTTGCAATGCTACGTTACACAAAGGTGGTCTTAAATATGAGGTTTAGCATTGTTTTTTTACATGAAATTAGTAGGATTGTGGCATTTGATAGATTTAGAATGCACAGGAATGAAAGTTGTGTGTCCCTTGTATAGGAAACACATACTTTTTTGTGCATTTTGCAGCGTGCACCAGAAAGCTAATAAACGAATGTTATATGAGATAGTTCAGAAGTGCAGCACTGATGTACTTGATGTGGTGTGAAATCTCTTCAGGTGGCATCGCTGGCAAATCCGCCTCCGAAAACATGCTTTGAGCAAAAACTTCAAGAGAAGAAAGAATCTGTTTATGCAAGCGTTCGTGAAGCACCTCTTGGGCGATCCCATGATCAGTCGTTACACTTACCCAAAGGCATGGATGTGGCTAACACTCTGTTCGGAGGAAAAGTGATCAGAGGTAGAAAAATTTGTACTAAAACAAATCATTGATGAATGGCTGGCAATTCCATTGCAAGCTCATAGGGTCTTCTTTTATGCATCTCAAAAGCATACCCATATTTTTTTCAAATATTATGGGCAACATTCAATGATGTTCACCCACTTGTGCAATAAGAATATACTTGGGCAATGGGACTTTTTGTTTCTCTTCTGCCACCTCTAGCACCTCCCCTCCCACAAAAAAACAACAACTCTGCCCTAGAAGGTCCTTCAACCCAATGAGGACACACAAGGGCCATAGGGTGGAGGAGAGGCCCCACTGTGTGTCCAGAAGTCCATTCATGCTGTGTTGGATCTCATCCTATGTTTGGAATAAGGCACATAGGAGATTGCCATTCAATCCTGCTACTATCTTATAACAACATGCAGGTATAATGTATATTTGGGGACGTGGGTGGCGCTGTGGTCTAAACTAAGGTTACCAGATTTTTTTCAATGGATCCAGGGACACTTTTCAACTTCAATGGATTTTGAATGGGGACTGATTTGTAAATCCGGGGACTGCCCCCGGGAAACGGAGGCATCTGGTAATCTTAGTCTAAACCACTGAGCCTCTTGGGCTTGCCGATCAGAAGGTCGGCGGTTTGAATCCCCACGACGGGGTGAGCTCCCGTTGCTCTGTCCCAGCTCTTGCCAACCTAGCAGTTTGAAAGCATGCCAGTGCAAGTAGATAAATAGGTACCACCCCAGCAGGAAGGTAAACAGTGTTTCCATGCACTCTGGCACTTGTCATGGTACTTCATGCGCCAGTATCGTTTTAGTCATGCTGGCCACTTGACCCGGAAAGCTGTCTGTGGACAAACGCCGGCTCCCTCTGCCTGAAAATGAGATGAGCACCACAACCCCATAGTTGCCTTTGACTGGACTTGACTGTCCAGGGGTCCTTTACTGTTTTACCTTGACTCTGATGTACCCTGTGGTCTCTAAACCCTGCATTGCAACTGTTTCTGGAATAAAGTACATGAACAATCCTTAAATACATGTGGTCTGTTATTTGTCAAGAGTTTTAAGATGTTGTTTAGATCAGGTTATTTCATTACATGTAACGGTTCACTTTCAGAGGGTCCTAGTGGAGATGTTATAAATCCACCAAAGACATTTGACGAAGTCCAGAGGGAAGCAGAAGAAGGACATGATTTGTATGTTGTGACACACAATGATTATTACGTTGGTGAGTAAGAAGGAAAAGGAAAAGTCATACATAGATTTTTTTTTTAAATGACCATGGATTATTGCCATTTTGCATACATAAAAAAGAAACTTGACACCAGTAAGAAATTACTTTCCAAAGAGCTGCCAACAAATGCAGTAATCTCATGACACTTTTCATGTAAGCTCTGTATTGGAATGGCAATTGTATTATGTTGTATTATGTTACTAATATATTCAACAAATGTCAAAGGTTGTTGCCTTGCAACAAGTCACTCTCTTTCTACATCACTTTGTTATGGTCCTAGACGTTTCTCATAATGCCCAGGGGCTTGTAGCCAAAATGCTGAGGTTTGTTTTTATTTTATTATTTATTTATTTCATAAAACGGATACATTGCTTGATTGTTAAAAACAACAAGCCAAAAACGCCTCAAAACGGTTTATGAAAAGATAAAACAATAAAACTGAGGGGGGGGGGGAATTCACAACCATATTTTAAAACATACAAAAGTTAAAATGCTAAGCAGATTAACACCACCTCAACTTCCTAAGCATCTGGGTTGGGTTTTTGTTCATTTATGGTGTACATAATAAATAAATATCCCCCCTTTCCCCACCCCCACAGGGGAGTCGGTTAATAGAAAATATAATCCATCTACGTTCAATAGATTAAATCTATATGGAAAGGAAACCCCCCACTTCAACGACGGACGAAATGTAGCTAGAACTTTACGCTGGTTCCCTGATCTGCAGATGTAAGTTGCATTATATAAGTTAATGATGCTTGGCTTGCCTCAGTTACAGCTTCCTGGTGACACACGTTTTGAATAAATAGCAGATTACTCTTTATACCTTTTCTGGCACCAGTTATCCTCAGTGATGTTGCCTCATGAGACATAAAGTGTCACCATGTTGAATGCACAAAGTCGTGCATTTCAAGAACATTTCAAGTTGTGAGGATCCTACTGCTCTGGGGAGATATTTGGAATCTACTTTTGCCTCATCTCCTCTTCCCCCCTTTTATGTTGATGTGTTCTCCGAGAGCTAGAGATGTTGGGAAGCGGTGTGATTCATGTCTGCTGATTGATCCCTCTTGACCACCTGATTCCCTGGCTAGAATTTCCTGGCTGGATGATTTTGCCTGCAGTATTGAAGATCTCTTAGTACCCTCTGACCTGCTCCCTTGGTGGCACACTGTGTGAGATGCCGCCGGGACCACATAACACCGGTCCTGAGAGATCTGCATTGGCTCCCAGTACGTTTACCAAGCACAACTCAAATTGTTGGTGCTGACCTTTAAAGCCCTAAACGGCCTCAGTGCTGTATACCTGAAGGAGCGTCTCCACCCCCATCGTTCAGCCCGGACACTGAGATCCAGCGCCGAGGGCCTTCTGGCGGTTCCCTCACTGTGAGAAGTGAGGTTACAGGGAACCAGACAGAGGGCCTTCTCAGTAGTGGCGCCCACCCTGTGGAATGCCCTCCCTTCAGATGTGAAGGAAATAAGCAGCTATCCTATCTTTAAAAGACATCTGAAGGCAGCCCTGTTTAGGGAAGTTTTTAATATTTAATGCTGTACTGTTTTTAACACTTGATTGGGTGCCGCCCAGAGTGGCTGGGGAAACTCAGCCAGATGGGCGGGGTATAAATAATAAATTATTATTATATATTATTACTAACTCTCAAGTCTCCAGTTTTGAGAGCGGCACATCATCTAACCATCCTCCTGCTGTGGGCAGGCTATCCTTATTTTAAATTTTCCTCTGCATATTTGATTGCTTGCATGGCCTTATTTAGGTGTTATACAATACTAGAAATACAAAATGAAAGTGGGGATGACCACACTGGCTCTGCTTCCCTATCGCTGACCCTTGCTGTTCTCCATAAGATAAAGATCAGGGTTCAACATCACACAAGGGCTGCGGCGTAGCTAGGAGAGATGTGTGGCTCAGGCGCACTGCAGGCCCCACGGTAAGTGCTGCCCCTTCCACAGTGTGGAGCTCAGTGCACCCCGCCCCCTAGCTACACCTCTGAACAAGGGCTAGATCTACAGAGCTATTAAAAAACGTTGTGAAAACGGTCTGCAAAAAAAACCATAAAGTTCACCATTGAAAATATCGTTGAGTTGCAATTTCAGCTCCACAGCGCCGTCTTGTGTCACAGTGTTATAACATTTTATAACGCTGTATTTTGACTAAAGTAGCTGAGTTCAAGGAACCTGCATAGATAGAAGCAGGCTCCCTATTGTGGACCAACTCACAGTGGCCCCATCCTCCCAGTGAGCTTGAGGCAAGAAAGGGAACAAACTGGACAAGGCCACATTCTGGGATTTAAAAATTGGCCAGTTGCCCTCCAACTCATGGAAGACGAGAGGGAGCAGAACTACGATTCTCAATTCCAGTCTCCCCACTTACATATTGTATTTCAGGATTTGTTTAGTGCCTGAATAGTCTAAGGTCTTGTGATGATGAATGGAGGATCATAGTATTTGGGCTGGCAGTGAATTACAAAGCCCAATGCATTGAAAATTAAGACATATTTTATGCTAATAAGTTCCCGAATGGAGTGGGGCACTATTCTCCAATTTACTAAACATAATGGTTGATCGAGTCTTGAGGTTCTCCGTGTTGATGATGGTTTATCAACTCAGGCTTTTAGGCCTGTCCTCTAAGAGTATCCTGCCAATGATATTTTAGATCGCTTCTGTTTATCTCTGCTGGGTGTGGCAGAGCTCTACTGGTAAAGAGCCAGAAAATGAACTTTAAACAATTTTCCTAATTAACTTTAAAACACATACCATTAACCAAACACTACATTACCTGATCCTTACTTGCCTTTTTAGAATTTAGTTTTATGAAAGCATTTTAGTTTTCTCAGATTAGAATAGACATTGATATGGGGGAGCCACGTGTAATGGATGAGGTCCATCTGATTTACTTTTTAATTATGGTTTTAATGTTATATGTTGTAAACCACTCTGGAATTCTAACTGATGATGATGATGACAATCTGTTGCAATTCAACTATTTTGCGGTTATCTTTTTTTTTTTTTAGGAAGAAATCAGCACATTTAGTGTCTAAGATAAGTGATGATTTCAAGGAAAAATTTCAGCCTCAGCTTGGAAAAGTCCTTGATCCGTAAGTGAATTAAGAGGGAGTCTTCACAATGCACCCTCCATGAGAAATTAGTTGGTTGTGTGTAATTGGCGTGTGTGTGTTCCGTTCCTTTTCTGCATCTTCCTTTCTGGGGCCTGTGAGTGACATAATACAGTGACATAATACAGATTACTAGCAGATGCAATCATTTAGAGAGCCTCATAGCCCCATATCGTCTTGGCTCACATTTTGAGATGTTCTCTCAGGCTAGAAAGGGCTGAGGTGATAGTTAACTGGCAGAAAACTCTGTGAAGCTTTACCACAAGGTGAGCAATCCAACAATTTTAGATTTCCTCCACGACTTCTGTGTGATTAATACAATATGCAAGTTTGTCCTAAGAATGCATTCCACCACTGATACAGTGTCTGCCTGCCAACTTGAGCAGTGATGGTGGTCTGCCCATGTTGGAGAATGTCAAAGGAAGTTGAGTGTAGGAGCATGGAATTGGACACCATAGTATTCTTCAGTTAGTCCCTAAAGAGTTTAATGCCTTACAAGCAACATTCAAAAATAAATAAATCCCAAAAAATTGTTTCTCTTCTCCCGGTGATTGTAGAAATGAAGACATGGGTTTAGCCAAGTTGCTCAAACAAAACCATGATCTGAAAACCGTTTTACTGAGTATTGCAGCTCCAACTTTTTCTATATCCGATTCTGCTAAGCTGCCATGTGTGCTTAGCGTGCTTTTAAAACCCCTTTTTCTTTTCTGACAGATACATGAAAAAGACTCTATATGCACATCAATATCTGTTAAATAAGAAAACAGCTTATTTAGGCTGCGGGGTCTCTTTTGCTCTCTAAAGAAATGTAAGCATCGCGATCAAAGACATTTATCGCCTGCTGTGCAAATAGTTCTGACAGTTATTACTATGTGCTAAAAGGAAAGAATGTGTAAAAGAAAAGGATTCTCAGTCGTGAGTGGCTTTGATTCATGTAGGAAAGCCCAAGTGAAGACATTTCAGGTGAACTCTTACCAAATGTCTTCATCAGTTTTTCATCTTCGCTTACGGCACAAGGGGTGACCTGACAGACAGGTCTATCTTTCATGTCTAAAGCAAAGATTATGCTGGGGTGAAAAAAATCAAGCATTTATCTAACAGATTCTTTTCATTTTTTTAGTATAGCAGACACACTCAACGTTCCTCCAGACCATACCTTTGGAGTGCTTGTTTGTCCTGAAGAATACGGCAAGTATATACACAGCCTCCCTGCTTATTCACAAGGATGTCTTGGGAAATTGTTTGGAAACTCAGGCTGTCCCATAGCCCTCCTGCAAGATGGCTAATTGGGAGTAGTAGATGGAAAGATATCTCACCAGCAGAACTATTGGTTGCAAGTGCTTACCTGTAAAGCCCTGGGTGCTTCTCGAAGGAACACAAACCCCACTTTGAGAGGACACATTCATCATGGTCTTATCTTCTGCCGTCAGAACAAATATATTTTCATTAATATTGGTGAATATTTCACACCCTTTAATATGACAAAATCTATTATTACGTAACACAGAGCATACATCTAACAAATCGCATTTCTGATTTGATTAAACAATCCACATTCCTTCTATAACATATGGCACACACCGCACGATAAAAGCCTATAATTTCATCAGGACAAGTTATTTGTTGTTTACTCTTGTAACAATTGTTTTCTCAAAATTTATCTTCTGTAGCATGAAAAATAAATAAAAACATTTTTTTTTGAAAAAAGAATTGCAGCTGTAGGATGAGGGAGTGTGTCACATTTGGTCTGAAGTGTGTGAAAACAAGTTGAGCTGGAGACATAGGTCAAATGGCCCGCCCGCCCTGTCCTCTCTGAGTGGCCCTGCCTTGGAAGCTTGCCTTACACCTAGTCTGATGTTTTTTCTGCACAGGCTATAAATGCTTAGAATAATGAAACAAAATATGGCTACCTCTAGCAGTAGGAGCCCCCCCCTGCCTCTGTTCCCTACAGGGATATGGTGCAGTCGGGATTGAGAAAGGGATTGCTGAAGTATCAGACAACAGCTGAAACGTGGTCAAGCCACAGTTTTCATTGACTGTTTTTTTCTATAGGTGTCGGGGACCTTCTTCACCAAAGGCTTCCTAGTGAATTCCTTCGTGGAAAAGACAGAGAAAGGGCTGTCTTTGCTGCAATACGACAGAATCTGAAGAAAGCCAATTACCACAACTTTGACACATTATTGCAAGCCTTCAGGCATTACGATAAGGTGAGCCTTGTGCCAAGATGTCAAGCTCATGACAAGCAAGTGCTGCAGGAAATGCCTATATTCTTGCTGTTAGCGTTGTACTTGGAATAATACAAATACTGCCACGGTAAATAGTTACCAGCACTTGTACTGCCTTTAATCTGACATCATACCCTGGCCTTTGAGCCATGAGATGTATATGTTCAGGGCCTACCCTATTTTTTGCGATTGCAATTCTTGCAATTTTAAGTTTTTAAATAGTGAAAGTAGCATACCAAAACGTATTATATTAGGGGAAATTGCTTGAAAGAAATTAGGCAGAATTGCCTGCAAACATGTCTGTTAAGAGAAATTCACAAAAAAACATGGATGGATTTTCATTAATACCAAATAAATAAATAAATAAATAAATAAATAAATAAATAAATAAATAGCTGCAAACTGATGTGGAAATGTGGAGAACTAAACCTAAGAGTAAGGGACGCGGGTGGCGCTGAGGTCTAAACCACTGAGCCTTGGGCTTGCCGATCAAAAGGTCGGCTGTTCGAATCCCCACGACGGGTTGAGCTCCCGTTGCTTGGTCCCTGCTCCTGCCAACCTAGCAGTTTGAAAGCACATCAAAGTGCAAGCAGATAAATAGGTACCGCTTCAGTGGGAAAGTAAAAGGCGTTTCCATGTGCTGCTCTGGTGTCGGTGTTCCATTGCACCAGAAGCGGCTTAGTCATGCTGGTCACATGACCTGGAAAAACTGTCTGCGGAGCGGACAAACGCCGGCTCCCTCGGCCAGTAAAGCAAGATGAGCCCCACAACCCTAGAGTCGTTCGCGACTGGACTTAATTGTCAGGGGTCCCTTTACCTTTAAACCTAAGAGTGAGAAAATTAGAAACTGAATTTTACAGATTCACCCATTCCTAAGTACAGTAGTACCTCAGGTTAAGTATTTAATTCGTTCTGGAGGTCTGTTCTTAACCTGAAACTGTTCTTAACCTGAAGCACCACTTTAGCTAATGGGGCCTCCCGCTGCTGCCGCGCTGCTGGAGCCTGATTTCTGTTCTTATCCTGAAGCAAAGTTCTTAACCTGAAGCACTATTTCTGGGTTAGCGGAGTCTGTAACCTGAAGGATATGTAACCTGAGGTACCATTGTACAAGCAAGGACAGCCCAAAGCATTTTGCCGCCCGCTCCAAAGATGGTATCCCCCACCCCACCCCATTTCAAGAACAGAAGTCAGCCAGAGTGTGAGCTGCCTTTTGCTTCAGCACTAGCAATGGGATAGCATCTTCCATTGCACCTGAGGCAGCAGGCTAGCGGGGTCAGGGAAGGCAGTGGCTGGAGGGCTCAGGACGACCTGCTAGGGAACTTCTGCTGTGGCCTCCTAGAAACTCCCCCCCCCCCCGCTGAGTCATAGGGCCGGCCTTGGGTGCAAGAATCGTAGTTCAATTAAAATGGGCCACCTGCATTTTTATTACACACATTGTGCTGTTTAACTAGGATGGTGATCGGAAAATCAGCAGAGATGACTTGAAGAAGGCCTGCTTCCAGCTTAATCTCGACTTGGATCAAGAGCTCCTGGACGCTTTATTTAATTACTGCGATTTGGATCAAGACGGGTTTATAGACTATCTGGAATTTGCGAACTTCCTTAACTGGAAAGACAAAACGTCTATCAAAGAGTATGAAGAAAAAATAATCACGAAAGGTATGTGGGAAACACAGTTTTAAACCACAGATGTGGTTTTAATGTACATATACATACATGCAGGGCTCTTTTTTTCTAAAAAAATGTTTAGGGGTACTCTCGTTTTGACTCAAGAAAATCACCATTTTATAGTTCAAATTGGTAAATGGACAAAAGTACAAAGATTCACAAAATCTTTAGGGGTATGCATCCCCCTGCGTCCCCCCCAGAACAAAGCACTGTATACATTCATATATACATACATACATACATACATACATACATACAAACACACACACACATTTGATTCCATGAGTATTCCCTAAAGCAGTGGTTCCCAACCTTTTTGTTACGGTGTACCACAAGTCCAATCCTATTTAGTATGGTGACCCATTGCTTTATTCTCAGGTGAATTTTGAACCTTAGCTTTTCAGCCGCTGTTGGTTTTGTGCATTTTAACTTCACGCTTGCCTGTTTTATAACCATTACTTGTGGCATCCAAGCAAAAATGTATCTAGCACGCCTCTTAAAGTGGATTTTTTTTGGAAATATTTATAGTACTCACAAAGTTATACATAGTTTAGTTTATGGGAATGTAAGAATACCAACCATCTTATTGCAAGATATTGCTCTGTGAGTTATAAACACGTATTTTTAAAACGTATGGTTACATAAGCAGTGTTAGATGTAGTGAACCACAAATAGTTTGAATAGTTTTATACATGATGATTTAAAGACTATTTACAGAAATATTGTAAAATTAATGAATGTTAGAAGGATGTTGGAAAGAAACTAAGGGGTTTCCAGCTGTAATGCTTTAGGAGATACGGGGGGGGGGGAAGGTTTACAAATGGGTAAAAGCTTAATGGTAAGGATTTGCTGAACTAACAAATTGAAGTGGAATACAAAGAAGGGAGGTATGAGGAGGTTTGGGGAAATAAGCGTAAGGAAGATATGTTATGGAAAACTATTTGTTTTTTAATTGTTTTTATGTTGTATTTTGTTTCTTTTTATTTTTCATTTTCATTGTTATATTTTAAAAACTTTAATAAATATCTTTTGGGGGGGGAAAGAATAGTTTTATACATGATGAAGTCCATTTTCTCAAGTATCAGTATGATGACTGAGTTTGCCTGTTAGCCATGCTGGCTGAGGCCGATGGGAGTTGTAGTCCAACAACATATATGGAGGGCGCTGCAATGGTGTTGCAACTTTTCGTGACAGCAACAAATATTTTTGACATTTCGGTATCATTTATTTTTCACAGGCAGAAGACCAGCGGTCTTTGACCTCATTCCACAAGAAGCAGATCAGGATGCTGTGCTGAAGAAGGAAGACATAGTACTAAAGGAACCAGGAAGTGAAGAGAAAACACCCAGAACACTTTCGAGACCGACAGACCGGGTGTTTTCTGACTACCGCACAACCTCTTCTCAGTATAATGCAGTTGTAGGAGGCATTCCGTCATCATGTATGCACAAGACGTCCTTTTCATTGCCAAGTTACTTAAAATGTTTCCAGATGCCACTGGCAAATGTAATAATTAACCATATTGTCACTAAGGGTACTCTAGATGGCAGTTGCTTTTGCTCCCAGTTGGGGCATTGTGGTTTGCAACGGGGAGTGTGGAAAGTGCCATATAAACACACATGCAGTTCTTCTTCCTCTTCTTCCTCTTCCTCTTCTTCCTCTTCCTCTTCTTCTTCCTCTTCTTCTTCTCCTTCTCCTTCTCTTCTCTTATTTGGGGATCACTCACAGTGTCACGGATGAGTTGTGAGTGCTAGCAGAGATAAGAGTCCAGGAATCCAGCCATATTTACAAAGTTTATTGCTTCTTTCTTGCTATTTACAATCGGCTCTGAAAGTACGTCTCTGTCATGGCGAGTCAGTTGCCTCGACTGAGGAACCTTTCGGTTTTCCCCAGCATATCCACTTCCTCAGCCCAACCCCCCTCCTTCCTCTCTTACGAGAGTGGCTTGGCCCCAGAAGTGCCTCCCCCCTCTCAGATTCATTGCCTCCTTTCATCACCTTCCTCGTCCGAGGAAGAACAGCTGCTAATTAAAGGAGCTTTCTCTCGGTAAGTCCCCATTCTCTCCCCCTTCTCTGCCTCCAATTCCCTGACACATAGCCAAGTAAGATTGTCTTCCATAAACAAGAGTACGTAACACAGTGAGTCCATAAGTGACTGTGGAGGCCAGTTCTGGATCCACACATCCTTCCACAGTGGGGAAATAGGTTTCTGGGCAGGAGTTGATCATGGTGAGGGTTTGCCAAGCATGCCTTCCTCTTAGCGCGTTTCTCCCTTTTGTCCTGAGTTCAAGCGTCTTCAAAGCCCATGACACCTCCGGTAAAGGCTGTTCTCCTTGCACTAACCCCATGTTCAAACCATTAAGGAACTTACATATCTTGCATACCCTCCAAGTGTCCCTGTTTTCCAAGGACAGACCCAGGCAGCTGGCGCTTGTCCTGAGCGGTGGCGGCGGCAGTGGCTGCTGCAAGGGACCACCCCATTGCCTCTCTATGACGGCTGCTGCTGGCCTCCTCCCTTGGGCAGCTCATAGCAGCTGCTGGAGTGCGGGTGAGAAGGAGAGGTTGTTGCTCCTGAGGTTCAGCCACGCATAATGTGCCAGCCCTGAGGTGCAGGCAGAGGCCAGGGCCACCCTGAGCGGGAAGAAAGGGGAAGCAGAGCAGAGTGCAAGGAGTCTTGATTTTAAAAAAACCAAAACCTTTGTGCACCCTCATCTAATCTTTCCCCTTCCCACAATTTATTTATTAGTGTGTGTTTTTCTTTTTGTAAATCTACCAAAGAATCAAACCAAGATTAAGGGGTTTTCCCAGGATGGTGGAGGGTGTGTGCAGTGGTGGTGGAAATGCTGGGGGGGAGGAGGAGAGATGAGGGGTTGTGGAGGGTCATTTGCGAGGGAGTGAGAAATGTCCCTATTTTCATGTCGGAGGGCATGATCTTGCATATAGTTTCTACTTCTTTATCCTGGCCTTTGACACGAGAGTTACAGAAGGACCCACTCTATTCCTATGACTGCAATTTGTTTAACCCGCTTTAATGTTGAATATTTAAACTGCTGTGAGCTGAGACCTTATGGTGAAGGACAGGCAGGAAATAAAAATAAAAATACCAAGGAAAATTGCCCAGGGTCATTTCCATAAGCCCTATGCAGACTGGAAGTTGAACCTCCCTACATGTTCCCTGTAAGGGTCAGATGTGCCAAAACTGCATTTTTGTACTTCATTGCCTCATGATCAAGAACCCTTAGTTCAGTTTTTGGTACCTGAATCAAATACAAATAACCAGAAATACAAATGCTACTAGTATAAGTCTGCTTTTCAGTTTGGTTGTAAATGTAGCTCATGATCCAGCCAAAGTTAAGAGCTTTAAAGTCTTGTTTTTAACAAGAGTTTCACTTTCTCCTATAGAAATCAATGAAACTTGCTTCCTTTGGCCTGGAGTTAGCCCACAGTGAGAACATCTCTTTTTCTTGCATATCTTGTATTCATGTCCCCAGTTTCAGCTTCATGTGATAACATAAAACCCAGATGAGTACAAAAATTAAGGGAACACTGAATTTTGAAAAGAAAACTTTGGGTTGGAAACTCAGCTCTTTAACAGAATATGTTCATTTCGGGTATATTGTGCGATCTGGTTCTTTGTGAACAACTTCCTCTAACACATTGCTTTCTTCCATTTCTCTCTTTGCCACCTGTTTTCCTACAGATTACCCACTCCTTGGTGTCCCAACCATTCGATCAGACATTCCAGCCCCTCGATTTCGCCGCATCAGTGACAACACCAATTATGGTGATCAAGCCACTGTTTATGGGTTGTTATACCCCTCGATCTATAGCAATAAAGGAGTGTACGAGACAGACTTCTTCAAGACAAGATCAAAGGACGAGGTAGAGCATAATTTTTGAGAGTTCATTCACATCAGCTCTACAATTCTATGAGTCTATGAGTGCTATCTAAGCCAGGGGTTCACAGATTTCATCCTCGCCACCTTTCTTGAATACTGAAGCATCCACAAGAGATTACATAATTTGCTTTGTCTAAGATCTGTGTATTCTCACATCATGGAATTAGTATTTAAAAAAACAAAACAAGATCCGACAACATTTTCTCTCTCTAATTTTACTGTATTCATGAATTCCATTATATATGACGTGAAACTTGGTTTCCAGATTGGTCTCTTACATTCCATGCCTCCACCTTGTCCTGACACCGAGCTTTGCACTTTTCTCGTCATACTTGTTTCTAATTCCCAGAATGGTGGGCCTAATTATTTTCCATAATAAATGCACATTGTACAACCACACAGCTACCTGCAGATAAATTTGAAGTTGGGTAAAGAAATTAGCAAGAGAGGTTAAAGCTTAAGCAGCACATGTGCCAACTTCAATAAAATATTTGGGGAGGGCAGGTAAGCCCCACCCTACATAATCACACGATGCGGCACATGCACACCATTTGAATGGCAAGGTCCATCAACTGGGGAGAGGCCTGGCTCCCTCAAATATTTTATTGGGGGAGCCAAAGGTACCACGGCCCCTAGCAGTGGGCTGCTATATTGAGCAGGGACTGTGATGCTGCCTTGTTAGAAGATCTGTGGTCAAACCTGATTGGATTACTCCAGCCATTCCCAAACTGGTGCCCTCTAGACGAATGACAACCCCCATCTTGCTATCTGGGGCTGATGGAAGCCAAACTACGGAAAACATCTGAAGGGCACCCGGTTCAGGAAGACTGGCTTAGTCCATATTTAGTTAAAATCCCCATCTTTAGTGGCCCACTTAGTGTGTTGTCTAAAGCCTCACTAACCTGCAGTAAATAATTATTTATCTCAGTATCAATTCTATAATCTGCACATGTGTTTATTCCTTCTATTTCAACTGGAGATTATAATTATACTGTATATTCTTTTGTAGATTGCACGCATCTTGAGAAACATTGGCGTGAGCCTTTCAGATGAAAGCTTTAATGAAGTATGGAGGCAGGCCAGCCAGAAAGATCACAGAGGAAAAGTTTGTGTAGAATCCATCAGGAATGTGCTGGATGAGATGCAGGCAGCACACATCAAGAGCAGATAGCGGTGCTTCTCCAGGTTCTGTGGTTCTAAATGTATTTTGTTGGAGGTCCCAGGCAGTATTCTTTCCCTGTATGGAGTGGATTATCCCATTATTATTTGGCTTGCAAAAAAGAAAGAATTCTGTACATATGAACCTTTATTTACTGAAAACAATAAAAACAGCCCTTTTAAACCGTGTATTTTATAAAATGATTCAAAATCCAAAATTCAAAAATGTGTATAAAATAATTTGTTGTCTTCTACAAAATAGCAAATATCGTCATCTTCTTAAAGCTCATTCCAGAGGGATAGCAAGATAGCCTTTCCTCAAAACTGTGACTGCTGAGCATTGCAGGTACACATTCATTGCTGGGAACTTGGCAGCATAGATAATTGAGTCACCTGAATGATCACTCCTATTTTGGAATTATGAACGCTGCTCAGATTCCTATTCCTCATTGCAGTAAGAGGAATAGGCTTATAAAGTAGGACGGAAATTAGATCCCTGGGTTGTTTTTCAGCAGATAGGCACAAATTTAGCATCTGACTTGCAATTGTTTAACAATACCAGGAGCAAAATGACTCGCCTTGTTCACCCACTGCCACCTGGGCTCTGTATTATACTGCTGAAATGAAGAAAGTTTGGAGTAACTTAGGCCCCAAAATGAAATTCATGGCTTAGGCTTCTAAAAGTTGCCTGAAAACATGACTCATGGCTCAGGATTGCACCAAAAAGGTGACCTGCTGGTCAGGATTTTTTTAAAAAAATATATATTTAAAAAAATCACAAGACAAAGTAATCTGCAGGTCAAAATTCACAAAAACACAAAAAAAAAATGCAGCACACTGGTCAGGATTCCAAAAAACATATGAAAACTTAATCCATGGGTCAGGTTTCCAAAAAATGACTGAAAATGTGATCTATAGCTCAGGCTTCCAAAAATTGTTTGAAAACATGATGTTTGAGTTGGATTTCCCATAGCAAGTGAAAATGTGACCCCCTCAGGCATGCCCACATTTCTTTGGATGTCAAGATTGGACACTCACACTCCTTCCACCCCAAAATATGACTTAATATGTGACTTTTCATGGGTGCTATAGAAGGTCCGATGGGCACACTGGCAGGTGAGTGGGGGGCAAAGCCTGTGTTCCTGGGGTGACCCCAAAGCCAACAAATCACAACTCGGGGTGGAAAGATACTGTATTGGCCTCAATATAAGCCACACACCCCAATTCCGACCATGAAAAGTTAAATTGCGACCTTAAATTTGCGACCTTACAAAAATGGGTTTTTGCAATATCGCTGCTGAAACAGACATACGGCAAAACAGAACACAGAATTTTAAAGGGGCGGCATATATTTGGGAATCGTCTTTTCCCCCCCTTGAATTTAAGGGTGCAGCTTCTATTCAGGTGCGACTTATATTCAGGCCAATACAGTAGTAAAAAAATAATAATTCAGGCTTAAGCAAGGAAGGCATAGATGTGTTAAAACACCAGGAATCTGCACCATAAAAAGGCATGAAGTTCATATTTATATGATTGCTCTACAAAGCTTCAGGTGAAACATGTTATGAATATGCAGTGCTACAATAGCAACCTCTACTATATTGGTTTTGGAAAGTGGATCAGAGAGGAATTAAAACTCCAGGCACAGAGCAAATGCTAAAGGGACTAATAGAACAGGTTCATTAGGCGCATCAACAACCGTTGCAATTGTGTGTAGCTTCAGAAAGCTTCCAATTTTGTACTTTCCCCCTGAGGCTATTTGAACAATTTAGGGACTTTCTGAGACTGTATTCTCCACTTTCAAGTTGGAGATATCTACAGAGGACTCAACTCCTTAAGCAACTCATTCTAGAGGGATGCAGGAAGCACCCATTGTGTTGCATTATTGCCCCCATTCCCTCTTGTTACTGAACAGCGAAGGATATTGATTTCAGTCCTGCTGTTTCAGTGCTGCTTGGGGAGCTGCAGCCAGCGTCAGGAAAGCTGACCTGAATCCGTTGCTAGGCTATTTCTCACCAAATGGCCAGACTCATTTCTCAAGGCCTATTCACATGCCTGTGCTAGAAAAGCACTCAGAAAGGCCGGATACGATGTCCTCTATCCAATACGGTCATGTGCAGCTGTTTCTGCACATAAGAATCTGGTTCTGAACATGTTAGGTAGTGCAAGGAAAACTACTCTTTGGTGCATGCTGAAAGCTAACTCTTGCCAGAACTGGACCAAGATATTATGTGGACTTAGGGTTGCCATATTTCAAAAAAAAGATGGCAAAATACCACGTTTTTGAACTATTTTTTAAAGGGAAATTGGCAAAAACAGCACTGCCAACACTGCCATACATCCAGATATTCCTGGACATTTTGGCAATTTTCACCCGGACACTGCTTCCGACTGCCGTATTAAGTTTATGTCCAATAAATTCCGGACATATGACAATCCTATGTGGCCTTTTAAATCAGAGATGGGTAATCTGTGCTCTATCCAGATGTTGTTGGTCTCCCAAATCCCATCACCCCCAGCCAACAGGAGCAATAGTCAGGGGTGATGGGAGTTTGGTTCAGCAACGTCTGGAAGGCCACACAACCGAGGCACAAAGGGCTGTCAGCAATGGGAAAACGCTGTGGAAGCTGTTCGGCTTCCAAGGCATGTTCGAAAATGGAAGCAATTACTACTGGATTTTCAGTGTTTGGGTTCCAAAACGTTCAGCTTCCAAGATGCTCGAAAACCAAGGTTACACTGTATAATGTATCTCTGCTGACTGGTAGCAAAACCAAAGGCCTGTTCAGTTCATAATTCTGTAAACCTCTAGAGTGTATTTTGTATAGTTAAGTTTTTACCTCTGTCTTCAGTACATCACATTTTATTTTATTGCTATGGCTAGTGGCTGATGCAAATAATAGATTCTTCTGATACTGATTCATCATTCTGTTCCCAATGTGGCCAACAAGTTGTCTCTGGGAAACCCATAAACAGGGCATGAGGCCAATAGCACTCTCCCACTCGTGTTCTCCAGAAAGTGATACCCAGTGGCGCCATTCCACCTCTGATATTGGACGTTGTAGGATAACCTTAGCTAAGTCCACTTCTTCTTGCTTTTATTTTGCACCTCTCCCCTGCCCTGGTTGTAGAACGAAAATGCAATACTGTTTTATTAAATAATTTATAATTTGGTGCCCTCTTTCATGACATCCCAAACCCCACTCTACCTAATAATATGGCTGGCCCTGTCATGACATCCCATCATGCACTGGTTTTCCCCATGACTACTATCGACTGAGGCAGTTGTGTTCCTTTAGACCAAAATGGGCACCGTTTTGCTTTCGTGTTTATGAAAATGCTTGTTGAGAAAGCTAAGTATGAAGTGATCTGTTTGGATTTTAATCTGTCATTATGACGGATGTGTGAGATGGATCACGTGACCGTAGAACCGTAGTGTTTGCCAGAAAGCTGTGATGTGCACATTTCACACTTGCCTTATGGTTGGCAAAGCACCATCTGCCTATCTCTCTTGATCAACTTACACAGTGGGCACAACAATCTCTTAACAGATGGGGCTGAGTTCTGGAATGCCACCGACTGCCAGGAAACTGGTATCTAGGCTCATCATGAAGAAAATCTTTAAACTTTTTTTATAAAAAAAAAACCATTTTCTTTGACGAAAAACAGGGTAAACATTTCAGGCTATTGAAGCAATGTTTTGGCTTTCTTGCTGGATTCTACAAAAGAAGCATGGGCAATTTGCTCCACCTTCCTTGATGCTTCGCTCTGAATCAGTGATGGGCAACCGATCACCGATGAAGCGATATCTTTGTAGCCTCACAATGGCACATCTGCATGGCTCTAATTTAGAGGATCAGGTATAATCTTCCAATGAAAACACCAGTTGGTATTGATTCTACGTATGTTCTGTTGTTGTTTTAAACTTCTGCTTTTATATAAGCAATTACTTTTAGCAGTTTTTAAACATAGGTACCAGTAAGTGTTTTCTAGGGATGCGGGTGGCGCTGCGGGTTAAACCACAGAGCCTAGGAATTGCCGATCAGAAGGTCGGCGGTTCGAATCTCCGCAACGGGGTGAGCTCCCGTTGCTCAGTCCCTGCTCCTGCCAACCTAGCAGTTCAAAAGCACGTCAAAGTGCAAGTAGATAAATAGGTACCGCTCCAGCAGGAAGGTAAACGGTGTTTCTGTGCGCTGCTCTAGTTCACCAGAAGCGGCTTAGTCATGCTGGCCACATGACCCGGAAGCTGTACGCCAGCTTCCTTGGCCAATAAAGCGAGATGAGCGCCGCAACCCCAGAGTCGGCCACAACTGGACCTAATGGTCATGGGTCCCTTTACCTTTACCTAAGTGTTTTCTATCTGTTTTTATTACATTGAAAATCGTTTTGGGATTATTATTTAATCCTTATGGGAAGCAATTCGTAAATGAAATAAATAACAATAAGGAGGTTTACATTGGTAACATTCGGAACCTGAAAACCATCCTGCGGGGAGTGCTAATTCCACCTTCAAATGCCAAAACTCTTTTCTGAAGGTCAAAGCAAATCTTCTCTGCCAGAGTTGGTTCCCTTGGTTTTTGTTTTAAAGCTGCCTCCAATGGAATATCATTGCTACTCTTCCCTGTCACATTCTCGCTTCTGTCAGAAACTAAAAAGAAAGTCAAGAGCTAAAAGAAAATTCCCTCCAAACAATTGACTTGGAGAAGGAACAGGACTCTAGCCCAGTGTTTCCCAAACGTTTTTGGGCAACGGCACACCTGTTTACCGGAAAAAAATCTCGCGGCACACCACCATTAAAGCCCCGCCCCATGACGTCAGCGCGCAGCGTCACGCCGGGAGGGACGCACAAAAGTGAAAGTTTTTTCCCTCCCCCTTGCCGGGGTGGGAGGAGGCAGCAGAGCGAGGGACTGAGGGACGGCGGCAGCTGAGGCGGCCACCCCTCGACGCCGTCCCAAAAGCCGCCAAAAAGCCCTAAAAAAAGAGGAGCAGCACAAAAAACACACCACACACGGGGGGCGTGTTCTAATTTGCTTCTAACTCCGGGTTAGAGCGCAGCACGTGGAGGATGGGTGGGGAAAGAGAGAGGAGGCGCACTGATAGAACGCCAGGCACGGGGGCCGCCAGGGAGAGCCAGCGCGCGCCCCACCCCGGACGCTCGCGGCCACCGCCATCCCTCCCTCCCAGGGAAGGCGGGATTAGAGCAAGCGCCCGGGCAGCAAGAAGCGCGCGTGCGCCGGCCCTGCCCTGGATCCCTCAGAACCGCCAGTCTCTGGGAAAGTGGGCGTGGCTTCAGAACTCTCAGGCAGCAGCACCCGCCGCCCGGCAAGGCTTCCCATTGGGAGGCGCGAATGCTTTAGTGGGCGGGGATTGGTGCAAATATAGGCAGGGCGGGCTGAGAGGAGGAGCCGCCGCCGAGGAGCAGCGACACCAGCAGCGTTTCCTCTCCCCCCTCCCCTCCCGTGTCAACAAGCGGGGCGCCTGCGCCGGGGGTTTGCGCGTCAGGCAGGCAGCCAGGCAGGCAGACGGCGAGAGCCCCGCGCTGGGCGGCCGCTGCTCGCCGCCGCCCCGCGTCTCGCCGCCCGACTCGCCCGCCTCCCTCCCACGGCACACCAGGCAACGTCTGGCGGCACACTAGTGTGCCGCGGAACACCGGTTGGGAAACACTGCTCTAGCCTACACAACTCAAAACAGAAGACCCAGTGGCTGATACTCTACTCCCTGCAAAGCATCTCGAGAGCTATGGTTTTAGATCACTTGACCTGTGGCAGTTGAATTGTTTGCTGTCAGACAAACAGTGGTGTTATGTACTGAAGTTCTCACCCTGGCCCAGCAGGGGGATACTGTAGATAGTTTTCACTCACGCCCACATATGCAAATAAGGGGTTGAAAGTGACGTTCAGTGATTGGTTACAGAAAGTTGTTACAGTTGCGTTCTAGTGGAGCTCTATATAAGCAGGCTGGCTGAACCCTTCAGTTCAGTTCTGTTCTGGCCTGTGAATAAACAAGAGCTGTTTGAAGAATCGCTGTGTCGTCTGATATGTTCGCCCGCAACTTAACAAGTGGTTAGTAAAAGAAAGAAGAAACTGAAGGGCTGAGCTTCCTACTTGAAATGTGCTTTACAGCATGCAATCGCAGACCTGTTTATTCTGGAACGTGGGGGTCAGCCAGGGAGGCCCTGGCCCCGGTTGCACAATTTTGAGGGGTTTCAACCAGACAGGCACAGAGCCCTGGCAGCTGAGGCGCAGTGGCAGGCAGGTTCGTCTATTGGTCAGGTGGATGGAGGCAGTGGGCAAGGAGCCTGTTGGAGGCGGGCTCCATTCATCCGTGCCCCCCAGCCCAGGTGCCCAGTTCACTGCTGGGGTTTGTGTGTGTCCAACACTTGCCCTGCCCTGATTGCTAGCAACCCACGCTACACTGCTGCTCTGGAGTAAGCCTTAATTAGCCCACATCTGCACCATACTTTCAAATTGCTATTATGCCACTCTTAACAATTTTCTTCAAAAAATAATGGGAACTGCAGTTTGTTAAGAGGTGGTAGGAAAACCCTGGGCGGATCTACACGCAGGGAAAAAACACGCTATAAATAAGTCAGAAATTAAATCGTTATAACGAAAGAAAGAAAAACGTTACGGAAAACTGTAAATAGTTTTTTTTTGCTCTCCAGCGCCATCTGGTGTTTTATGTTTATAAGGCATTCAAGACTATGTATGTATGTATGTATGTATGTATGTATGTATGTATGTAGCTGAGTCCCCTATTCCCTTGCAGAGCTTCAACACCCATAGTTTTATAGAAAGAGGGAAACCAGTCTGAGAACTGCAGCAGTGCCCCACTGAGCTCCATCCGCCCTCAGGCAGCCACTGACTGCCCACCTCTCTACTGGCTGTCAGGCTCCTTCTCCCCAGTCTCTGTGTTGCCTTTGCAGAAACGAACAGAAAGGACAACTGGACCAAAGCCGGAATTTGTTGGCTGTGCCTAATATTGGATCTGGCTCTGTTGGTCCTTTGCTCTGGCTCCACCTTCTGCCCTACTGGTCCCAGTGAGCAGCAGCTTCCACTGTGTGTGTGTATTTTTTTTAAAATATATTATTCATCACGTCTTTCAATGGTACAAGTAGGGTGTGCTTTAATTCCTAGTAGTATTTTGCTGTAAATCCATCTGGCCCTGGTGCCTTCCCACTTTTCAATTGCTTTATTGCTTCTTTAATTTCATCTTCCTCTATTCTTTCATTTAGCCGTTCCTTCTTCTCTGTCGGAATTTGTTGCACTCCTTTCTGTTTCAAGAATTCCTCTATCTTTTTTACATCTTCCTTTCCAGTTTTTTTATACAATTGTTTATAAAAGTTAACAAATCCTTTTCTAATTTCTTTCGGATTTTCTACTTCTTTTCCATCCAACATTATTCTATTTATTGTACTTTGAGCTTTCCTTTTTTTGATTTGCCACGCCAACCACACTGTGTGTGTGTGGGATTGCAGCCACAGATTGTTATTGGTACTTTCCTGTTCTTTCAGGCAGTCATAGTAAACACCGTTTGCGTATTTCTTTAAATTTGAAGCGGGTGTTGTGTGTGTGTGTGTGTGGAATGGGACACACCCACCTCAAGCAAATAATGGACAATGGTATATTATGCCTCCCCTTCTCTGCCACACCTCTGAATATTTTCATAGCGGAAGTTATTGCACCGGAAAGTTAAATTCTGCTTAATTGTATACTTCAAACCAAGGAAGCACTCAATGCCTAGCTTGAGCTTCTGGGGTCATCCAAATAACTTCCGTGGGCTGGGAACCTCCTGCTGATATTAGCGAGATTAGAAGCTTTGGCGCTCTTGAGATTTCAAGAGGTTCTCCCTCCTTGAGTGACGTGCAAAAGATGTTCGATTTGGCAGGCACAATGGCAGTATTGTAAGCAGGCTGTCATCCTGCCGCCACTTTGCCATTTGGCTTTCTCTTTACCTCCTGTCAGCTTTTTCCAACAGAACAATCTCTCTGTTGCCTAAGGGGCATCATTTGTTGTATTCAGAGTCATGGAGACGCATCTGTGTATTCCTTCAGGTATTCCACCGTCACAGACAATCACTTTAGGACAGGTATACCTTAGGATCATCATTATCCAAATGCCAGTTATCAAAAGCTAAGTAAAAAGCTTCTTACATGATTTTTACAAAACAGAAAAATAAAAAAACCAGGAGCCAGCTCGTGTTAATTTCAAAGTGGCTGATGTTGGTTGCTTTATCTGAAGCACAGAGTAGCCACTCAAGTGATTTGGGGGTGGGGTGGGCAGGCGGTCTGTCTGGATTATACCCTTGGATTCCTTCCAAGCCTGTGATCCTGTATCCAGTGAGGTTTAGAATTCAGTAGAAGCAGCTCTGGAACCTGCCAAACTAGTCCTTTTGTCAAGGTAATGGCTTTAGTTGGGCAGTTAATAATAATTTAGAATAATTCATTATTATTTATACCCTGCCCATCAGGCTGGGTTTTCCCAGCCACTCTGGGCGGCTCCCAATAGTATATTAAAAATATGATAAAACTTCCCTAAACAGATGTCTTCTAAAAGTCAGATAGTTGATTATTTCCTTGACATCTGATGGGAGGGCATTCCACAGGGTGGGTGCCACTACTGAGAAGGCCCTCTGTGTGGTTCCCTGTAACCTCACTTCTCACAGTGAGGGAACCACCAGAAGGCCCTTGGCTCTGGACCTCGGTGTCTGGGCTGAACGATGGGGGTGAAGACGCTCCTTCAGATATACTGGACCGAGGCCGTTTAGGGCTTTAAAGGTCAGCACCAACACTTTGAATTGTGCTCAGAAACGTACCGGGAGCCAATGTAGGTCTTTCAGGACCGGTGTTATACGGTCTCGGTGGCCACTCCCAGTTAAGTCCTCACCAGCGTCTCAAAGAACCAGCTAAGTGGGTTAAGCATTTCTCTGCAGTCCCCTCACTTGGTAGGAGGCCGCGTGATCCTAGACAGAAGAACAAAAGCTAGAGAATTGTTGTTGTGTGTAAGATGGGAAAGCAGCATTTTGGAAGCTGAAGGATGGAAATGTGCATGGTTTATTTTTTGCTCCATGCTGGAGCCTGACTAAGAGAGAAGCAAGATGGGGTGTTAATGCTGTGAGCTCCTCCATGCTGTGCTCAGGTTGTATATATGTGTAAATAAAACCTTGTATCCTGAAGACACCACAGTTTTCAGTGACCTTCATACCAAGCAGGCTGAACCCTGGAAAAAACACCTGAAACCCCGGGAGTCTCTCAATAGCATGTAGCACTGTTTATATCCTTCCCTTCTTTGTCTCAAGACAGTTTTCATAAAAATGCAAAATAACCGCAGTTCAGTAATAGAAGGGAGAATACAATCCTGCTTCAAGTTGTCAGGAATTGAACTGTTAAGAAACAATAACTAGTACAGTGGTACCTCGGGTTAAGTACTTAATTCGTTCCAGAGGTCTGTTCTTAACCTGAAGCACCACTTTAGCCTATAGGGCCTCCAGCTGCAGCAGTGCCACCAGAGCACGATTTCTGTTCTCATCCTGAAGCAAGTTCTTAACCCGAGGGTTAGCGGAGTCTGTAACCTGAAGCGTATGTAACTTGAAGCGTATGTAACCCGAGGTACCACTGTAATTGGGTAAACTCCTGAGGTTAGGCTAAGAATTGTCTAAGGCTCCATGGGTAGGCAAACTAAGGCTCGGGAATCAGCGTGTTTTTACATGAGTAGACTGTGGAGAGCCAGTGTGGTGTAGTGGTTAAGAGCGGTAGTCTCGTAATCTGGGGAACCGGGTTCGTGTCTCCGCTCCTCCACATGCAGCTGCTGGGTGACCTTGGGCCAGCCACACTTCTTTGAAGTCTCTCAGCCCCACTCACCTCACAGAGTGTTTGTTATGGAGGAGGAAGGGAAAGGAGAATGTTAGCCGCTTTGAGACTCCTTTGGGTAGTGGTAAAGCGGGATATCAAATCCAAATCCAAATTCTTCTTCTTCTTCTTGTGTCCTTTTATTTAAAATGCATCTCTGGATTATTTGTGGAATTCGTTCATTCCCCCCCCCCCACAAAAAAAATTAGTCTAGCCCCCCACAAGGTCTGAGAGACAGTGGACTGGCCCCCTGCTGAAAAAGTTTGTTGACCCCTAAGCAAATGGAAAATAGTTCCAGTCATTCCAGGGGCAACAAACCTGACCATGCTCTCTCCCACCAATGATGTCATCACTGGCATGACTGGGTCTAATCCCCTGGACATTCCCTGGTGAGTTTGAAATTTGCCTGCCAATCCCCTCCTTCTTTTCTCCCAATTGCCTGCTAAACCTCCTTGCTGCTTCTCCGCCGAGGAATTTCACATTATAGGCACATAATGCATTTGTCAAATGCAAATATTTGCCCAGCCCTAGGTCTTTGGTGTGTGTGTGTGTGTGTGTGTGTGTGTGTGTGTGTGTGTGTGTGTGTGTGGTTTACAGCTTATCAGGAGAAAAACTTTATTTACAATGTGTACTCTTCCACTAATCTAAAAAAACCAGAGGCAAGCATGACTGCTTGTTTGACAAGGGGTTTAGAATAATACCTTTTGTCTCAGAATTCACTTGGAATCGTCCAGAAACGCAACTCTCCGTTCTAATGCTTCTCCAGGGCAATCTTTACATTGAGTTCAGTTCCAGTCCAAATATTGTACTGGGTTGCTTTTATATACTGTATATATCTTTTTCGATCTGTTTCCAGTGAGAAAGCCTTTTTGCAGTTTTATCTGCGTCCATGCATTTTTTTCCTGTTTCATAGCAGCAGATGAAAGCTCTCTGCCTTTATCAGAACAGTAGAGGGCAGTCTAGCATTTCTACATTTGGCACAAAAAAGCAGTTAAATCTCTACCATACAAGGCACAAGGCACAGAAGCAACATCCAGCACAGGAAGACTTCTAAACAGAAATAGTACCTTGACCGAAGGAGGGAGTTTACTTAACATGGCTGTTTACTAAAAAGATGACAAATGTATATTTCAGTATACATATATTTCAGGCCTGTAATTCAGTGTGTCCCAGGTTGAGGGCTTTTCTGTTGCGGCAACTGCCTCATTAGGGGAACATCCAGCAGTAGCTGAGAGACATAGGACTGATGGACATGCCTTTTCCTAACTTCACTTGGCAATAAAGTGTTAATTCTTCATGCCTGACGTTCCTTGCATGACAGCGTCATGACACCACAAGGTGGTGCCCCCATGGTACCCTGCCTGCCCTACTGCCTCCACCGAAACCACCGAGCCTCTTGGGCTTACCAATCAGAAGGTCGGCGGTTCGAATCCCTGTGACGGAATGAGGTCCCTTTACTCTGTCCCAGCTCCTGCCCACCTAGCAGTTCGAAAGCACGTCAAAGTGCAAGTAGATAAATAGGTACTGCCATGGCGGGAAGGTAAACAGTCTTTCTCTGTGCTCTGGTTTCCGTCATGGTGTGCCAGAAGCGGTTTAGTGATGCTGGCCACATGACCCGGAAAGCTGTCTGTGGACAAACAATGGCTCCCTCAGCCTGAAAAGCGAGATGAGCGCCGCAACCCCACAGTGGTATTTCAATCCTGGTGCAATATGCCAAGCGCTGCATCAGGTGCGGACAAACACCCATTGTCAGTACCGCCTCCATCTGTTTTCAAATGAACACTCTGTGGGGTCATGCAGAACCAATATGCTACGAGCTTTTATTTTCAGAATGAAACCAGTTTTTCATGAAGCACTTTTCAAGGGCAAAAAATATGCAATACAGTGGTACCTCGGGTTAAGAACTTAATTCGTTCTGGAGATCCGTTCTTAACCGGAAACTGTTCTTAACCTGAGGTACCACTTTAGCTAATGGGGCCTCCCACTGCCGCTGCCGCATGATTTCTGTTCTCATCCTGAAGCAAAGTTCTCAATCCAAGGTACTATTTCTGGGTTAGTGGAGTCTGTAACCTGAAGCGTCTGTAACCCGAGGTACCATTGTACACTAAAGATTGTGTGTTGACTACACAGGAAAAAAACCAACCCCAAGTATCCAGGTTCCATGGATTCTAGATTAAGTGTTGT
Source organism: Podarcis liolepis (assembly GCF_965112155.1). Taxonomy (NCBI): domain Eukaryota; kingdom Metazoa; phylum Chordata; class Lepidosauria; order Squamata; family Lacertidae; genus Podarcis; species Podarcis liolepis. Next base: position 39,905,016 of record NC_139563.1, on the reverse strand, counting down.
TGTACACAGCCTTGAATTTCAGGTGGTGATTTCCTTACACCCAAGGAGACCATGGCAAGGTAGTGGTAATCCTGTAGCCCTGGTGCCAAATAAACAGGTAGTGGCAAGAGAAATGTGATGGTGAATCTATGGCTTGTGGCCTTCCCTACTGGGTTGGTGCTAGAAAGGGACATCTCCACCCTTGAACTCAATGGGCCTTACTTCTGAGTGGACAAGTACAGAATTGCACTGTTAGTAGCACAAAGGTTAAACCGAGATTAAAAAGAAGAATGTCTCATATTAAGCCAAACAGCTTTCTGCCCCTTCTCCCCTGTTTTCCTTGTAATTGTGCAATGCACCAGAGCTCAATGTCTGTATCTGACATCTTTTCAGTGTAATGTACCAACCAAGAGTTTACTTCTTAACTTCTCCTGTGAGAAGGCCATTTAATTCTTTCTGAATGGAGGTGGTAAAATGCTTATTTGCAGGCACAATGGGTGTGCTTTGGAGAATATGTGTCTATAACCCTTTGGAAAGTGAAGTGGGAAAAGGAAGACGTGACGGATGGATTTTTCTGACATGATTTTCTGTGCTGCAAAGATTCTCCTCAAATATCACAAGTTTAGATGGGCAATCACAAGTTTAGGCAGGCAGTTCCTAACTTACTAAAATTTAATAGCAATTCTGCCTATTGAAACTAGAGCGATGTGGTTTTGTATTCTGAAATCTAGAAGGTAACCTGTTTCTGAGTAATGATATTTTAGGTTAGTTGTTCTCCTCTCCCCCTCTTTTGATCATTGCACATATTTCTCTGGGAAACTCATGGTCAGGCATGTGCAGAAGGTAGATCTGAATTTACTGAGGAGATGTCTGGTGAATTGCAGCCAATCAGCAAGCGTTTCTGACTTCTAACAGTTATTCTAACAATAACAGCAGCTGAGAAGCTACCTCCAAATTTGTGTGTGTGTGAGAGAGAGAGAGAGAGAGAGAGAGAGACTGAAAGAGAGAGAGGTGGAATCTAGACACATACTGTATTTAAAAAGCTGTGAAAATGCTTTTAAAAAAATATAGAAAAAATATATTGAATTTGCCATAGCTCACCATCGCCATCTTGTGTCACATTTGTGTAATGCACTTTACAACACAATAAGTGTTTTATTTGCAACTGTATAGCTGAGAGAGAAAGAGAGAGTTTGGGAAAAGTCTGAAGCAGATTTGTATGTGAAAGGACTTGTGACTTGGCTTCTGTCACTGGTCACAAATTCCTGGGCTGAGCATGCAGTCAGAGACAACTTGTTCTTTAATTCTTAGCATTCCAGCTAAGTTATTATAGTGATCTGTTTGATGGCTCTCCTGTAAAATACAAGGTGGTCCTTACTTGAGATAGAGGAGAATTTTGATTTGCCTTTCATTTGAAGGTGAACATACCTAATCCACATTTTTTCTGAGACAATAAGAGAACTGAAAGATAGATATCCTTCAAAACTTGCACTTAATCCAAATCTTGCAACACAGAAATGCATGCAGTATAGTAAATTGTGCATAAGATTCATATATAAGCAAAAATAACATACAAAAATACATTATATTAGGGGGAAGTGTTTTGCAAAACTGTATATTTGGGTAAATTGCATAACAAAATGTCTATATTAGGATAAATTTGCATGAAAATGCTGATTAATTTTCATGAGCTTTTTTTTTTTTTTTTTTTAAGAAGACTGGAAACTGATGTAGAAATGTGGAGAACTGAACATTAGATCCGGGGAAAAATAAGTAACTGAGATAAATCACAATTGACATATTCACCCATCCTCAGTCCCCAGAAGTGGGAAGTCTACTGCACCCCCTGCCCTTGGGTGTCTCAGAACCTTTAACAGATCTCCAACGAGAACACCAATCATCAGTGAAAGACAGTCTGTTCTTTCCCCACAAATGCGACTGCAGAACTATTTGGGGGGTGGAATAGCATTTTAGGACATCGTGTTCATAACCTCCAACATTTCTGCGATGAAAATAGGGACGTTCCATTCCATAGTGATAATTTTACTATTTATACCCTACACATCTTACTGGGTTGCCCCAGCCACTCTGGGCAGCTGCTAATGTATATAATAACATAATAAAACATTGAACATTTTTAAAAAACTTCCCTATACAGGATTGCCTTCAGATGCTGTACTGTTTTTAACATTTGATTGGGAGCCGCCCAGAGTGGCTGGGGAAACTCAGCCAGATGGGCAGGGTATAAATAATAAATTATAATTATTATATTATTATGGCTTGGGGGGGTCGGATAACTCCATACCCTCCAATATTTCTCCAGTGAAAATAGGGACACCCTACCCTACCATATTCTCCAGCTTTTCTCTGACGAAAATAGGGACATCCTAAGGAAAAGCAGGACATTCCAGGATCAAATCAGAAACCAGGACGGCTTCTCTGATTTTCCTGGAAAATAGGGACACTTGGAGGGTCTGCAGGTTTTCAATTTGTCTTCACCTTTCCTCCTCACAATGCTCAAGGCAGCTTCCCTGAAGAAAAGGCCCATTGTTGGTATCTTCCAAAGTCTTCTCAAGACAAGAGGGTTGCCTCAAAAGCAACACTCACCCGTCTGAGGTGTTTTGCTTTGGTTCTACTCTTGCGTTTCATTCCGGCAAGCCGCGGTAAATTCCAGAAAGGAATCTCCACAGCTGCAAGAACTATTGCCAGTGGCGCTGCGGAGGAATATGATGGTGGTGACACAGATGATGCTGACAGACTGACACTGTGGATTAATTCATGCAAAATGGGCTGATGCATCAAGACCTTTGTGAAAAGCCACCAAAAAAAATATGCTCTCGGATGCTTTCAAATGCACAAAGGTAGGCTGGCAGGCATTTCTTTTTACACAGATACAGGGATCTATAGTTACCACATTTTTCGCTCTATAACACACACTCGACCATAACACGCATGTAGTTTTCAGAGGAGGAAAATCCGTAGGCATGTCACCCGTAGGCATTCCCTCCATAACACGCACAGACATTTCTCCTTACTTTTTAGGAGGAAAAAAGTGAGTGTTATGGTGCAAAAAATACGGTACTTGTTTACTGATACTAACAAAATCTCTCTTGGTGGAGAACAAAATATCTTTGTGAAGAATCAGGTAACTCTTGGTGGAGAACCTCAGGCCAAGGGGCTCAAAGTCTTTCCGTTGGGCCCTCGGGACTTTCTCTAGGCCACAGCCTTTCCCCATACTCCTAACATTTCTCCGAAGAAAATAGGGATGCCCTATTCCATAATAACGATAACGATTATTTTATTTATACCACACCCATCTGACTGGGTTGCCCCAGCCACTCTGGATGGCTTCCAACAGATATAAGAACATCATAAAACGTCAAAACATAAAAAACCACTTCCCTATACAGGGCTGCCTTCAGATGTCTTCTAAAGGTCTTATAGTTACTTATTTCTCCAAGTTACTTATTTCTCCAATCAAAATAGGGACGTCCTAAGGAAAAGCAGGGATCAAATGAGAAACTGAGACAGCTTCTGTAAATCCAGGACTGTCCCTGGAAAGTAGGGACACTTGGAGGGTCTGTTTCCCCAACCATCCCTTCTTTGCCCAGACCACACCTTCTCAGTGGTCTTGCTTCATTTGTCTTACCCTGACCCACAACTAGGATAAATTGTTGTTGGGAAAGGAAAAACCCCTCTGCATCCCAAGGGATTAATAGTTTGTGTTACCATTCATTGGTTAGAACTGCTGGTGAAAACCAGTCATTCTAATTTATTCCTCAAAACCATAGGTCATTTATTTATTTTATTATTTCCTTCATAAAATTTATACACCGCGTGATTGTAAAAAACAAAACAAAATACCTCAACGCAGTTTTCAAAAAGATAAGACAATAAAATCAAGAAAAATTTACAAGAGTTAAAATACTAAAACAGATTATAAATACTGCGACTTTCTAAGCACCTGTGTAGGCTTCTCTAAACAAGAATGCTTTTCGCCAGTGCCCCCTCCCACCCTGATGCCCTCCAGATGTTTTGGATTCCTAGACATCTGGAAGGCACCAGGTTGGGGGAAGGCTGTGAGGTCATTGCAATATACAGCAACAAAATACAGGGGGTAGACATCATATAGCAACAGGTTTCATTTGCCTAAGTATCTGCGCCACACGTTGAAAAAGCATTTCTCATTTTTGCTAATCACAACCCCAATAGACAGTTGTACTCCCAACATCAGTAGACAGACTGCTATTTATGGAGTCCTCCATTCCTTATATACACGCATCAACCCCCCTTGCACCTACTAGACTTCTGTGAGATTTATCACGTGATGCTGTTCTAAAATTATCTCCCTCTTCTTCTGCATCAATGATATCCTTGTATCCTTTCCTGTCAGCCTTAAAATTGCAGCCACCTATTGTGCTCCCAGATCTACATGTGTGCCCTCCTGTCTAATTAAAATGCTGGTCTTAAACCCATCTTCATCTCTCATTGCCCCTATGTCACTTCCATTTCTTAATCCCTTCAGTAGTTTTCTCCACATTCTGCATCGAGCCTGAACTGACCCTGAAGGTTCTCACACTGTCAACATTCCCATCAAACACCCTGCTCTACTCTTGATCCCTTCTTCTCTCCCTAATTTTTAAAAACCTAGCCCAACCGCTGCTGTTGCTTCCTCGTCTCCTTTCCTTTCTACCTTTTACACATTTCAAATAAACCCTCTATTCTCAAATCTCATAAAAAGGCACCTTTCCCATGAAATCTGTACAAGAAAATTTGGAACGTGAGAAAATCAAACAGTTTTTAAAAATTATTATTTTAATTGAACAAGGCAATCTGGCAGTTTCAATTCATAGTGTGCTTCGGTCTTATTCACTACAACCCATATTTTACTGTGGTTGCCAATGATGGAATTAGCGGGGGGGGGGGGCGCAGATTTCGGGGAATTGGCAAAATGTCCAGATTTTTAAAACTTTCCCCAAGAAAGCTCAACAACTTTCCTAAAAATATGGCAGGCCTAAAATATTATATTGTTACTCATTTATTTCCCATAGTTTTCTGGATCATTTAAGTGACCAGGCCACTTAAATGTGGTAAGGAAGCATGACAGTGATATTGAGGGGGGAAATCTGTCAAGGACCATTTTCTTGGGTGGGTCAGATGGCTTGGTTTCAGAGTATGACTACTATGGTAGGGGTACCACTGAATTTTTTTTAATATTAAAAGTGCCTATATTTTTAGATAGGACCTCTCAGTCTTCAGCTGGAAGTATTGCACCTCAAATAGGTAGGGTCCTGTCCTGACCTTAGTTTGTTCTTTTGACCCAACTTCCTTTTCTTTGTCCAACCCCCCCCCCCGAAGGACCAGGTGCGCAGCCTGGGAGTCATTTTGGACTCACAGCTGTCCATGGAGGCGCAGGTTAACTCTGTGTCCAGGGCAGCTGTCTACCAGCTCCACCTGGTATGCAGGCTAAGACCCTACCTGCCCGCGAACTGTCTCGCCAGAGTGGTGCATGCTCTAGTTATCTCACGCTTGGACTACTGCAACGCGCTCTACTTGGGGTTACCTTTGAAGGTGACCCGGAAACCGCAATTAATCCAGAATGCGGCAGCTAGACTGGTGACTGGGAGTGGCCGCCGGGACCACATAACACCGGTCCTGAGAGGTCTGCATTGGCTCCCAGTACGTTTCTGAGCATGATTCAAAGTGTTGGTGCTGACCTTTAAAGCCCTAAATGGCCTCGGTCCAGTATACCTGAAGGAGCGTCTCCACCCCCATCGTTCAGCCCGGACACTGAGATCCAGCGCCGAGGGCCTTCTGGCGGTTCCCTCATTGCGAGAAGTGAGGCTACAGGGAACCAGACAGAGGGCCTTCTTGGTAGTGGCGCCCGCCCTGTCGAACGCCCTCCCGTCAGATGTCAAAGAGATAAATAATTACCTGACATTCAGAAGACATCTCAAGGCAGCCCTGTTCAGGGAAGTTTTTAATATGTAATGCTGTACTGTTTTTAACACTGATTGGGAGCCGCCCAGAGTGGCTGGGGAAACTCAGCCAGATGGGCGGGGTATAAATAAATTATTATTGTTGTTGTTGTTGTTGTTATTATTATTATTATTATTATTATTATTATTATTATTATTATTATTATTATTACTTTGTCCAATTATAAGTTGGCTCCATGTACAACAACTTTGATGCCACTTTACTATTAAGTTATGACATGTTCTTTCCCATTCATCCTGTATCTGCCCATGAGTCACATTATTTTTATATCAAATCACGACGCAGTAACAATCAAGATACTTTTATTTTTGTCCTTCACACTGCTGGCTGCTTGTATCTTGAGAGTTACTTTACTTTCATCTAATGAAGCAGGTGCTCGGATGTTCTAGCTTCAATTGTTAATTTAAATTCTATTTTGAACAATCATTTTCCTTTATATTTTACTTTCAGGAACCTTCTGTTTAATCTGGTTGTCAGGGGCTAATCTATGGGTACAGAAGGTTTCACTAACAACTTGAAATGGAGGCATTTCCCGCTAGACACATACAGTCCTAGACAGATCAGCCGGCTGGCAAACAATTGTTCCCAGGCACCTTTGAGGTGCTTACCTAAGAGTATACCTGAACTTGAAACTGCGATGCAACTGATCAGCCAGCTAGAAAAAGAGATATCCCAGCTAGCACATCTGTTCCTGAAGAAGGATCTCTCCAAAATGTGTCGGGCTTGAGATGAATCTTTCTTTTCTTGGAGCACCTGGAGTCCTCTGATGCTTTCTCCAGATTTGTGGTTGCAGAGAAAGAGCAGAGAAATGGAATGTATGTTCACAGTGTCAGTCAATTGATTGGTGCTAAAATAACATTTTCCAAGAAGGTTGCTATAACCGCTGATCAGCTCTGATTGGCAGTTGCAGCAACTGCCTTTGAACTTCGAAAGTTGTCAAGCACCCAGTGTCATGATGCCAGGTGATTGACAGCTGTGTGGTCCTGCCCACCTGTCGAGGATGGCTTGCAGGGGGTGGGAGAATTAGGAATCTGGCCTGCTGGCCTGATCCATTTCTTCATCCCTAGCCTAGAAAGATAACTGAAGAGTGTTTCAGCTGGTCAGAAAGGCTTCCAACACTGGAACAGATCTGGATTTAACGAGCTCCTTTTGCTTGCTTTGGTGGTAAGAATCTGGTCACTATAATCACATTATTTGAGCATTCATACATTTTCTTCTGGTAATGGTGATAAGATGAATGCTTGCCGTGCAAACCTGAAATTACTCTCAAGAGAGCCTGCGTAACATGGATAAAAGTTTTATGGTGGAAATACTTGTAAATACAAAACAGCTTTGGGAACCTCGGAGGCACTTGAGTCGAGTTGTAATTAAAACGCTACAGATCAGGAATACTAAGTAGATATCTTGGATTTCAACGCACTGTTCACTTTTTCTTATCAATAGATTGTCGGAGGCTCAGAGGAAATTTAAGAACTCTGTGTGAGGGGTTTTTTTGCCATTTCCAGCTATGCAGAAAATTAAGCAAGTATGTTTGGACTTCTGCAACATCTCCCTATCCTCTTCTTCACTGGGTGCCTCAAGATGTTTGTATCAATAGGCAACGAAAGGTAAATATAAAAATTAACAGTGTTCTTTTAAGACTGTTCAGTACCTAGAAGCAGTGGCGTAACGGGAGGGGAGGACCCACAGTGACAGTAGCCCAGGCGCAAATTTGTTAAGGGCACAAAATTTCAACACCTGGTGCTGCCTCAATACAGCTGCACACTTCCGTCGCTTAGCTTGAAAACAACTTCTCCATGCGAACCAGGAAGTGGCCTTTCCAGACAAGGGAACAACTCTTCATATCCCGGTGGTTGTGATCTCCTGGATGATGCGGACACTGTTAGGCGGTTGAATATGCTTGCGTACCCTGTCCATCACGTGGCCCTGGGCACCGGCAACTCATGCTACACCACTGCCTAGAAACCAGGAAAAACAAAGAAACTGTGGCATGCAGTGTTTCCCCTTTATGCACTTATTTCTTGCTAACTATTCATCCTCTCCCAGCTCATTGCAAAACATAAACATTTTCCCCAAATGCATATTAAAGTAGTTATGCAGATGTGGTTAGATTATCTATCCATCCTCCCCAAATCTGAATGATTTGCATTTATGTTATCAGCTCAGAATGCATATATCCCTGTGATGCTAGATATTGATGTTTCTGGCTCTGATTGTACAGATAGATATTGAGGCTTGCCAGCAATTAATTTCCAAGGTATTAACTCATTTCTCATTTTTTGACTTCTGTACAGTGTTATTCATTTTGGGAAACATATGTTTGTTAGGCGGTTTTTGAGATTAAGTATAGGTGACATGCAAGCCTAATTATGATACTGCGCCATCGGTTCTTCATGCTGTAGAGCTGCTATGAAAAGCCGGATTGTCTGAAGCATGAGCAGGTATCATAAATATAAGGAAGTTGTCGTGCAAAATGAAGAAATACTGTCAGCGTTCATCTGATTTAACACCACTTGAGAAGAAACATGATTGAACAGGCAATCGTGCTAGGAAGTAAACCATTTCTGGCCTCATATAACTGATTAGTGGAGGAACAGATCAGAGGCAAGAGGTTCTCTCTCTGGTCTGATCCTAAGCCCATGTGCAGGAGATAAAAAAGTGCAGCTGATTGGCCCAAGGAGCAGGGCCTGGTCATGGCTGGATTGATGGAGGCTCTGATAGACTGCTTGGCCACTGCCAAGTTGCATTTCATCCTTCCCTGCTCCCACAACATCAACTGTTTCTAAGTAAGGCTCTCGAATCATCAAGAACTGTAGATTTTGGACCATATCATGCCAGCGAGTAAACTTACAGCCTTCGTATTGGCATACACCAATGAACTGTCTGTCCTTGTGGGCTTGCCTCTTTAAGACCCAGGGTGGTCTGCAAACATGATCAGTTGCTGGTTTGTTGACCGGCCAACCAAACACTGCAAACAGAAGGCTGGGTGAAGGTAGAGCACAACTCAGCTGGAGTTTGGATGAAAAGTAGCTCCCAGCTGCCATATAGAAGAACCAGCTTGAAGGACATCCTGGCAAGACAGCTGGGAACAGCAGACAGAGAGAAAGCATACTGAGAGGGAAAGGCTTTGATTCCAAATATAATCAGCATGGAACCGAGAGACACAGCTGAAAAGAAGCATCTTTATTTATGTCCTTTAAGGGGATGCTAGATCGGACAGTCCTTGCACTTGGTAGCCAAGAGGGAAACACTCAAAAGTTGTTGTTGATTTTTTTAAAAAAATAAATAGATAATGCACTTAGCCCATAATTTTATTTGTTTCTCTGGGCTGTTTTGTAAGGATGTGTTCCATTTACTCCAGCAGAATTATGGTGATTGTGCTGCCAGGAGTTGCACTGGAAGGAATTTTTAAATTTTGTTTCACCTCACAGTGTTTGTTGTGGGGAAGGAAGGAAAAGGAGATTGTTGCCTGCTTTGAGACTCCTAAAGGGGAGTGAAAGGTGGGATATCAAATCCAAACTTCTCCTCCTCTTCATCATCATCATCATCAACAACAACAACATCACAGCAGTTATGGTATGTTTTATGCATGCAATAGAGCAGCCATGATGGGTGGCTATTCCATGCCTGGGTCCTTCCTGTGGAAGCTGCTTGGACCCGAGTGTGCATTTTTGCTGCTTTCAGTAAAGGTTCATGGAGAACTTGGCATTCTTGGCAGAAAAAGCAGAAAAACAGAGTGGCAGAAAAGCACAAAACCAAGTGGGAGAATAAAATGTTTTCACAAACCAACGCTGGAAATGTCTCAAAGGTCCTTGTGTGAGGAACCACATACAACAGGGTCCCAGTTGCTTATTTCCCCTCCCCTCTGAGATGGAGTATGGTAATTCATAGTCCTCATAAATGAACAATAAGATTGAAGGATTTTTTAAATTGAGAGGTTCTGTTGAGAGCCAGTGTGGTGTAGTGGTTAAGAGCGGTAGTCTCGTAATCTGGGGAACCGGGTTCGCTTCCCCGCTCCTCCACATGCAGCTGCTGGGTGACCTTGGGCCAGTCACACTTCTCTGAAGCCTCTCAGCCCCACTCACGTCACAGAGTGTTTGTTGTGGGGGAGGAAGGGAAAGGAGAATGTTAGCCGCTTTGAGACTCCTTAAAGGGAGTGAAAGGCGGGATATCAAATCCAAACTCTTCTTCTTCTTGTTGTTGGTCGACATCAGAGGCACACTCGGTTTTCGTCCCCCACCAAGTTTGTTCTACATTCTTTATTTGAGGAGGGGGGTGTTGCAGCATGGTTGCATTTTTCCTTTACTAATGCTTTCTGCCTCTCAGTGTGCTTTGCTTACACCAAGGACTTGGTCTGCAGCCCTAAATTTCTTAACTATGAATTTTCCTTGCTCTACTATAGCTCAGTGGGTAGAGCATCAGACTCTTAATCTCAGGGTCCTGGGTTTGGGCCCCATGTTGGGTAAAATATTCCTGCATTGCAGGGAGTTGAACTTGATTACCCTCATGGCGCCTTCCAACTGTACAAATTCTATGATTGTAATATGCTAGGAACTTAGAATTATCTCACAACTAGATGGGCTGCAGGGAGATAGGAGTTATGTGATGCAACTTGATTGCTTTGTCAATGTTTGCTACTTGTAAACCCATATGCAAATCATATCCAACTGCAAATCATTTAATCACGTTTTACCTTATTTTCTATTAATTCCTATATTTATTCAATTTTCTGTTTTCTGCATACATTTCTATACTATTCACAATTCTATATTTTATGCCATTTCCATGTTGCATTTCCGTTGAGCTTTGTGAATCAATAAATAATTGGTTTCAGTTACATCCTGTCTGTGTACACATAGGACTAAGACATCAGAGCCCTGAGTAGATGGTGGATGTGCTGCAAGGAACTTTGAGCACATAAGGGGACCGAAGCAGGAACCGATGGGCCTATGGAGAAATTTCATGGGCTTACAACAAAAGCTGCTGCCTAGTACTAAGTCAAGCCATTGGTCCATCTAACTTAGTTGGACCTGAGACTTCTGCATGCAAAGCAGATGCTCTACCAGAGAGCTGCAACCCTAAATTAACACAAGAGTGAGGGGCATTGTAAAGATCTTAAGTGAAGAGGGACCTCTTCATGTGATCAGGAACCCAGGCTTACTGGCTGCCAGAATGTTTGAGTTGCACAGAAGGGAATTTCTGCCATTTGTGGATTGTTAAGTAGAATTGTTTCATGTACATTGAAATGGGAGATCTGTAGTATCTCTTTATTGTGTATTGTGAAGCATGGCTGGAAATTGTATGAAATTAGAGAAGAGCTGACCAGGTGTATCATGGGGCTGTATTTCTGTGGCTCAGTCACAGGGTGATCTGCTATGAGTCACATGAAACAGATAGTATTTCAGGTCTCTGCACAGGCTAATCTGGTATGCATCTATGTTGGGTGTGGTGCCCCTTTGTTCTAAGCCACTGAAGAGAATGGATGCATGAATATCTGTCTCCAGCAAAACAGCCCGAGGCTAAAAAGGCTGCAATGGATAACAGATGGAGCTTTGATTTTAGCTCAGAATGCAAGATATTTGAAATCTAAGTTATTACATCTTTTTGTTGGGACCAGTGTAAGAGTTATGCAAGTGAATGTAATTTTTTATTGTTTTGAGTTGTTTTGAAGTTAAATTCTGCAAGTACAGCTTTCAAACCATAGTTTTGGATGGGAGAATTTTTTATTTAACAGAAGAGTCACTTTTAGTTCATCCAGTGTCTCCCACACGCTCGATATTACTAATCTCAATATGGATTCTACTATCGCTGCAGCATTGCCTTGTGGCAACCCAACCAGGGCAGAGAAGACCAAGAAGGAACTGGTGAAAGCGGAAGCATCAATAAATGAACTGGCCAATTATTAAGCTCCAGGTGTTGTCTAGCCATAGACGTATACTGCTGAGTATAGGATTTAATGTCTGATTAAGGAAAAGCTCCGGAGGCACTATAAACCGAGCCTTCCTTTAGGGTATTTCATTACTCACCATCAAGCTTTCTTTTAATTACTTTAATTTCCTGTTCTGTGGGTTTCGAAGGGAATCTACATAGGCCAACTCCATATATTGATTAATGGAAGCATACCTTGTGTTTCTCATTACTGGGACTTGAGTGTTTGTGGCCTTGTAGCTGCATGAGCCTTCTGAGAATAATCAAGTTTTATTATAAAGCTCCAGCATCTGGATCAACATAACCCAATGTCAGTCGAAGCTACCTAGGCAATAATACTCCTAATTCTTTAATATAATGAAAAAGCCTTGATTTTTGTACACACACACACACACACACACACACACACACACACACACACACTGATTAGTTTGCAATGGACACACTGTGCTTTCTAAGGCTAATAGTGCTTCACATTATTTAATAAGGCTGGTAGTGCTTCAAATCAATTCACATTTTCAGGGCAGGTTATAGAAATCAATTTGTCTCAGAGCTCTTAATGTGTGCCTCTGCCATGAAGTCTGCTATATCGGTGCGGGGTGGGGGGGGGGCGGGGGACAGAAAGAAGAACTGTTCAACCCCACTACTGAAGGATAGAGCATATGCTTAAATTAAAGCAGAAGAAATGCACCAAGAATAGCAGAAGAACTGTTTTCCTAACAAAGGTTGCCAAAAAATGCTGCCTAGGGAAAGTGTGGCATTTCCAAGACACACACACACACATGGCACCCATTCATCTCAAAAGACAATGGAGTGTGCCCCTCCGGGGATGAAGTCAAACTGCTGCATTTGTAGCACCGAAGTGACCTTGCTGGGGTGCAAGCCTGGGCACTGGGCATGGAGGCCCTGGGATGCCCAGACAACGACCTTGCTAATGCGGTCCAAGGGAAAGCAGAGCAATACGTTTGGCACCAGCTTGGCTGCAGGAGTTGCCGGAAGGAGGCGTACAAGGCGCCACCCAACCGCCTTAGGGATTTGTGTGTAGGGTTTACTCCTCAGCCTTTTTCTTCTCCCATAGATATCCCACAAGGGTCAGAGTTTCCACTCTCCTAGGTGAGCTACCTACCCAGGTTGGTGAGCCCCATCTGCCCCTCATTTCCATCATCAGTGCATGCAGAAACCACCTTCTCGACCGTCGGACTCACTATTGGTCTCAATCTGCCAGAGTCTGTCTTCACACTGAGGTCTTCTGACCCATTGGCTCCCCTCACCTAGTTTAGCTGGCCAGCTGAAACAGTTTCTCAGGGTGTGGCCACTGTTGCATGCTGACAGCTAGGAGCCACAGGTGAGAGCTGAGTGGAAGGCGGGGAGCAAAGGTGGACAAACTACCCCAGAAGGAGCATGATGTGTCCCCCACCAGAGGTACTACCCTTTCCCTAACACCCAATTACACCCCATATATATGGGATTACTTGCCTGAATAAAGACCTCTTCCTTATTTCCAAGTAAGAGTCTCTGTATGTGTATGGGTGTAGCCAAGGGGGGCAAGGAGGGGCAGCTGCCCCCCCAATCAATAACAGTCAATGACAATCAACATAGCTAACTGAGGTTCTGCACACACACACACACACACACACACACACATCAACAAAAGGCCTGCCCCCACCCCACAAAAACCCTGGCTATGCCCAAATGTGTGTGTGTGTGTGTGTGTGTTAGATGGGAGCAAGGACCATCACCCCAGTCAAATTTTACAACAATAGTAACTAACTGAAAGAATGGAGGAAGTGACCTAGCAAAACTTAAATTAGGCTAAATTAACACGCCATATAAGTACGAAAGAGAAAATTTCGTTGCAATAATTTTGAAGTTAGTTTAATTCTCTTTCCCTGACTTAAGTAAAAATGCTGTACATGCAACCCCCATTTACATGGGAGTTAAGTTCAGAGGCATCTCGCACGCCAGTGAAATCACATCTATTTGGAACGCCATTGAAAATACCCCATTCTGCCCCATTCCACCTCTTTTTGTAATGTTTTTGAGTAACTTCCAGGTACATATGTAAGGTCATGTGCATACTGAATGTGCGTAAATGGGGGGTTCCTGTAATTTATCCAAATCCAAGAGATTATGTCTCACTATTTTGGATATAATATAAGAATCTGGTCATAATGATAATAGAAAAGGCAATGCTTTGCCCTTTTTGCATATGTTCTTTATGAATATATGCAAAATAGACATTAGTTATGGGTCCTGTTCAGATTTTTTAAAATAAGAGAATTAACAACTAAAGGCCCCATAAGACTCATCATTTCATTTCATTTCTTTTTTCAAGGAACATTTTCTGCTTGCTCTGATTGAGAATATTTTAAGAAAATGATCGCCACTTGTTAGGAACCCTGAGCTAGGATACAATTTCAGGAAGTATCAAAGCCATCATAATCATTGCATACGATGATTTCTGTACACCCCACTGGGCTACAACCCTGAGGGCTCTATATGATTTTCAGATTGTTTCATTAGCAGATACATGTTGACCGTGCAACCAGATCTTTAACGGGAGGGGACAAAACAATCACGATTTTTTTGACCGACATGTTGGGAATGTCAGCAGTGGAAAGAGGTTTCATGTTTTCAGACTCATTACTCTCTTTCAAATGTTTTCATGATGTTTTTTATATTGGCTTGCCACTGCTGCTCACACAATGTTTTAAAAAGAGAGAGCATGTACACAGTGTGGAGGAGTTTAATGAATGTTTTGAAATGCACACTGAATAGCAGATGTCTGTCATCTGATTTAGAAAGCCCCCTAAATTAGAGGCACAGTACCACTGTAATTAAGAATAAGAATCCTGCCTGGAGCCTTATAATCTTGAAAATGCAGATGCCCAAAGGAAAATGAGGAGGGCACTGGGATTGGGAAGGAAGGAGGAAAAGGAGAACAGTTCTGATCCAAAGATTAACAGTGCAACGTTATACAAGTCTAGTCAGAAGTATGCCTCATTGAGTTCAGCAGGACTTATTTCCAGGAAACTGTGCACAGGATTGTGGCCTAAGGCTACAATCCTATATCTACCTACCTGCCCATGCTTGTTTGGGCTTATGGAGGTTGTAGTTCAGCAAAATCTGATTTTGCCGAACTACAGCTCCCATCAGCTCCAACAAGCATGGCCAATGGCCAAGGTGAGTTGTAGTTCATCAGCATCTAGAGGGGCCAGAGCTTTCCCACACCAGGATCAGAGGAGATCAGAGTCAGATCCTTGAGGTCTAGCTCAGGGGGACAATCTAGATGTCATGGACTTGGAGTGGTGCAGAAGAGTGGTGGAAGGCACCAGCTGGGGAACCCCCCAAGGGAACCCCCGGGGAAGAAAGCTCAGAAACAGGGGATTGGTGGTGGGACAACAATGAGTGGTCAGAGGGAGAAGACTGGGAGGAGGAGGTGTTGGAAGCTGGAGGGGCAACAGGGTTTAGTGAGCAGGAAGAGACGGGGCAGACAGCAGTCCAGGCTTGGGGGCAGAAGAAGAGGTTGGATTGGAGAGGAGCCAAGAGGCAGAGTTGAGTCGGGCTGCTGAAAAATCCAGGGTCTCCCCCTCCTGCTGAGACCAGCTCCCCTCCCCACTGGTCTCCCAGAACATTCAGAGAAATGAAAACAGCAGAGCAGATATTGCTTGAGTACAGACGTAGTCTACGACTGCTTGGGAAAAACCCTGGGTTGGATCTACACTGATCTTTTAAACGTTATTAGAACGATATGACCAAACTGTGGGAGGCAGTGCAAGACAGGAGTGCCTGGCGTGCTCTGGTCCATGGGGTCATGAAGAGTCAGACATGACTAAACGACTAAACAACAACAACAACAACAGAACGATATTAGATATAACACTCTATAGCGTTTAACATGCATTTTCTTTTTGCCGGTGGGTCGCTGCTCTGCAATGCCCTCTGTTGTCACATTTTAATAACATCTTTTTAACGTGATAAACCACGAGTGTTGATCTGCCCCTGAAGAGGAGGGGACTTAGGCAGCTGTGGGAAGGATCTTCAGTCCTCTCAATTGCCTCATTGGTGCAAGACCTACTGGGAAGAGTTGTTGGGATGACTAGGCCTGCGCTGTTATGGTTGCTTTGAATAAAATATTAACTTCACTGACACCATATTTCTATCGCTGACCCTACACTTGACTCCAGCTCCTGAGTCATAAGTTGTGGTCCTTTTAATCCTTTTTAAGATTATTGTTTTATTCAGTTGTTTATATTTCTTAATAAGGATTGTGTATCATTTCTATGGACTCTTAGCACTTGGTCTTTTGTTTGTTTGTTTATGCTCATTAGTATGACTTTATGTATCCCTTCCTCCAGGATTCCAGATGGCTTTCTCTCTCTTTTCATTTTAAGTGAAAGCATCACGTCGAAGGCATTTATTTTTAAATCTGAAGGTTTTCACAGCACTGTACTGTCACGATCTACCAGCGCAGAGCTGCAAACCTTCAGCACTTGCCCACAGCACTTTGATAGAGGAAAAAGAACTATTGAAAATGGATTAAAACAGATCAGGAGAACTTGAATGGGACATTTATCATCTTTGCAATTGTAAAAAGGAATTTCTTTCAAATGTTCCCTTCAAAACTCAGCAAGTTTAGAGCCAATATCCCACAGCACAGTTGATGAAACTTCCATCTTCTGTGATTTGAATGTCAGCTGAAACAATCAGGATGTCCTTAAAAAAATCAAGTCTAGAGCATATATTCTAAAAATGTCTGACGCTGACTGCTGAAATTAGGTTCACTTTGTTGAAGCAAAATGCAGGAACAAAATCCTGTGCTCAGACATGTGTCTTTCCCAACCTTGCTTTATCTTCTCAAATCTGAGGATTCCTTTGAGTGCCACGGAATGCCTGTAGTGTTTGAGAGAGCTCAGCTTCTGGGCTGAGGAGGCTTCAGCAAAGGGGCCTGCATGAGATCTGGGGTGCAGCCCAGCTGTCCAAGGATGCCCAGTGCCGGTGCCCATCCTGGTAATTGAGATTGTGAGCTATAAACTAAAAACTCCTTCAAATCTCACTTCAGGTATTGGTCTCACTAGGTGATCTTAAGAATAAACCATAGTTTTGGTCTCCACACTCCCCTTGTGCGCAATATAGGCTCTGGTCTAAGAATGCTGCTCACAAAAGCTATTGGACACAATACAGTGTTTCCCAAACTTGGGTCTCCAGCTGTTGTTGGACTACAGCTCCCATCATTCTTAGCTAGCAGGACCAGTGGCCAGGGATGGTGGGAGTTGTAGTCCAACAACAGCTGCAGACCCAAGTTTGGGAAACACTGAGAAGTGTTTAGAGTACTTGATATACATCTTATTGTATTGTAAATGATGATGATGATGATGATGATGATGATAATAATAATTACCATGCCCATCTGGCTGGGTTACAGAATATATAAAACATAAAAAAGCATGAAACATTAAAAACTTCCCAATACAGGGCTGCCTTCAGATGTCTTCTAAAAGTTGTGAAGTTCTTTCTTTCCTTGACATCTGAAAGGAGGGTGTTCCACAGGGAGGGTGCCACTACCAAGATGGCCCTCTGCCTGGTTCCCTGTAACTTCGCTTCTTGCAGCTGAGGAAACCAGCAGAAGACCCTTGGAGGAGGACCTCAGTGTCCGGGCTAAGCAATGGGAGTGGAGATGCTCCTTCAGGTACAGCGGCTGCAGCTCTGGCAGCTTCGCTGGGCAGCAGCAGTGGGTGGCGGGCTCCGCTCTGCGCCAGGAGGAAGCTGCCCAGCGAAGCCGGCTTAGCGTTACTGGGCAGCTTCGCCGGGAAGCTTCCTCCCGGTGCGGAGCCTGCCGCCCACTGCTGCTGCCCAGCAAAGCTGCCGCGTATAAGACTGGGCTGCCAATTTGGGGGGTCGTCTTATACGCCCAGTCGCCTAATATGCCAGAATCTACAGTACCAATATTGTTATCAAGCCCTCTCCTGGAATACTTCTGGACCAATTTACACACAAAAATTAGGAAACGTGGACATTCCCTTTGCTGCATTTTGGATTATACTTCACATTCAGTAGCAGGGGTGGGGTGTCTGTGTAGAAAACATATTTGTCTAATGGACAGAAGTTTCACTTTGCGAGAACTTGATGTTTATTCCTATAATGGAAAGTTCTGCCAGGTCTGCAGTAATTTCTTTGAACGTTATTTTATGCACATTAGCCTTATTGGAGTTGTCAGGGGTTCAGGAGCAGAGACGCAGAGAAGGGAGGAGACAGAGAGCGAGGGGGAGGAATACGAAGGAAGGATGAGTGGGGATGACGACCCGAGATCACCGAGCCTGTCTAGCGAGTCCGAGGATTCCCAGAAGGGAGCGCCAGCAGCCAGGGCAAGGGGGGAGAGCAGGGGGACACCCCAGGAAGAAGGGTCCAGAGAGGGATCAGAGAGCAGCAGTTGGAGATCGGGACCCACGTGCCCAGCCGGGAGCAGCGGGGAGAAAGGGGACCAGATATCGGGTTCCGGAGACTTTCAGAAGGAGGGAGGGCATGAGTCAGGAGTAGTCACGCCCACCTCGGGGAGCGATGAAACTATCAAGAGGAAAGTGGAGAGTTGGGTGCGCGCGCCAAGTTCAAATGTAGCGGAAGCTGGCGCAGTCAGCAGCCCAGAGAGTGAGCCGGGTCCCAAAGCCCGCCGCAAGGAGGCGGAAGGGTCAGGGGGGTCCGCGTCAGAAGAGAGTAGGAAGGGAGAGACCCAGGGGGGCAGAAGGACCCAGAGACGGAAGGAAAGGCGCAGGAGGTGGAGCAAGGCTAGGGTATTAAACTGGTGCGCTAGAGGCGGAGACTCAGACGGGTCTTCGTCGTTCTGACCTAGAAGAAGTAGGGCTGCACATTGCAGTTTGGAAATGGAACCTGTAATCCAATAAAGACTCTTTGAAACTGAACGCTGGCTGACTTGGTCCTATGTGAGCTGGGACTGGGTGGCAGCCCTGACAGGAGTGTTTGCTTGAAATGAGATGGCCTCATCTAAAGTGATCACTGAACCAATATTCGGTGAGAATTTTAAAAACCGTATTACCCAAACTATGCCGATCTAATGGTCGCAGGTAAGCTTGTCTGATCTGCAACATATAGCAGTGTTGTGAGCAAAATAATACTCTGAGCTGAAGAACTACAGATGTTCTCCAAATGTTTATGTATTTACTGAAACATTTATAGTTGCGCTTGTATAAAAATACAGTAAGGCAGTCCACAGCCTACAAAATTACAATAAGATGAATGAAAACATCAGTAAAAAAACACCAATCAATGAATGAATACTGGTTGGTAAAAAGAAATGGACATTGCAAAGGCTTGTCTGAATAACAGTTTTTAGAAGGCATGTGAAAGAAGGCAGGGATGATTCTTGCTAAATAAAACGACAGAAATATATATATATATAAGGGCTGGGCTGAAGGCAAAGGACAGACACAGAATTTTGGATGAGAAATCTCAAGGGAACAAATGAATGATTAAGGCTGGGAGGGCATGTAACCAAAGTCCGTTACAGCAGGAAGCCAATTAGTAATCACACTGCACAATTGGTTCCTCTTTACAGCTTGTATAATGTGCATCAGCCAATGGAAGACATGCTGGCACAGCCAATCAGGAAGACATGCTCATTATACAATATTCCAATGTGGAATAAGATTTAAAAGAAGATGGTTTTGGAGGGGTAAAGTATACATTGACAAGTGCATACTGCAAAGAACTAGATTAACACAGACATAATACCTGCTTTCCTAGTTAACTTTTTGGTTACTCAAATGAGGTGCCTTCCAGCTTTACACTGATGCTGTTAGGTAAAAGCATTAATCAACTGTAAATAAAATAGCCTCACTTTACTCTTCTTTTCTTGTTTTTGACATAGCCTGCACTGTGGTAAAAAACTCACATTCACAAACACTAATATCAGATTTTCAAAGATGATCAAAGCCACCGTGACCCTTTCTATTGACAAGACATGTATCTTTACATGTTCACCTCTGATCTCGATATAAGTGGCCATACTTTTGACAGCTCTTGCCTCATTAGATGGTTTTCACAATCCAGAAGTTGTCAGAGTAAGTAGGGCAGCATTTTCTTCAACCATTTCGGATTCGAATGCAATTTTTAAAAAAGAGGAGGAGAAGGAGAAAAAACCCTGTTATTTTCGTACTCTGTCACAGTGAGATAAATAAGAACCTCCCAGCCTCTCAAGGAAAGCTTGCAGAGAATAATCTGATATGGAAATCAAGGAGGGGGAGGGAATTGACAGTGGGCACAAAAGTATACAGTTATTTCCTGTGAACCAAGAAATTGTGCATGCCAATAGAACTGAATCATGTGACCTAAATAAATTATACAAAGCAAGCAAATCTGGGAGGAGCAAATTTGCATACAACACTTGACACATTCTGCCAAGTTTCAACATTATATTACATATACTAAGGTTGTCCTCCTAATACCCACTTTACCTAGGAGTCTGCCTACCACAGTAGACATGTATAGGCATGTACTGTCAGTTGCATACTCAAATATCTATTTATTATTTTAAAAATTTCTCACCCTTTCTCCAGAAGAAGCTCTGGGGAGCTAACAACATTTTTTAAAAAAAGATATAATCACATCAAAACTATACCCACCATGACCATACCCAGTGGTAAAACCAGAGCCCATGTCCAGCAGGAAAGGGAGACGATCTGGAATGTAAAACTACAAACATTAGCTTGGCTACGGATAAGATGTAAGCTCGCTGGGTGGCCTTGCAGGGAGGGCAAGCTCCCCATCAAATTATACAATGAGAATAGTAATGTACTTTGCAGAGTTGTCATGACGGAGCTGTGAGGACAAAAATCAACATTAGCTTTGAAAAGAGTTTCCAAATCACTGCAAAACTTTTGTGCGCAAGGTTACATAATTTTCTGCTCGAGGCTTTTTCCCTTTCAGTGCATTCAAAACCAAGTTAGCATTATCAGCCTTGCTTGTGCTTTCTCTCGGCTCCATCTGTAATCATGCATGAAACTAATAAGCACGAAGGTACCACTCCTGTGTTTTTTTGAGCGCATTGATGGGTTCTTTTCTGGATAGTTTCTCTCTCAAACATCCAAAATGACTCCTAATAGCATAGCACAGTGGTGGCGAACCTATGGCATGCGTGCCATCGCCCCAGCAGAGCTGTAGCTTCCGTGCCAGGGGTGGGGGACGATGAGGAAGAGAGGAGGGCTCATGCACACCATCCAAATCCTGCAGCACCAGCAGTCTGTTTTTCCTACTCAGGAGTAAGCCGCTTTCAGTTCAGCAGGGCTTAACTCCCAGGTCAGGAAGCATATAAGATGGCAACCTAAGAAAGGGCTGCTGGGTTCATGTGTTCGCTGGGCTTTCCCACGGAAGCCAACAGAGAAATCCATTCCGTGGAGGCTGCAATTAAACGGCAGCCGAAGAAACGGCAAAATATGATAGTAATAATATATTATTTATACCCCACCCATCTGGCTGCCATCCTGAGAGTGTCAAGAAAAGCAGAATAAAGGTGCACTTGCCTGTTGTTCTATTCATTACGTATTTGTGAAGAAATTCCTTTCCATCTTCCCACTTTGGAAAATGCCAAAGGTGGCTAATATCAGAATAAATGAATGAATGAAATACAGTGGTACCTCAGGTTAAGAACTTCATTCTGGAGGTCCGTTCTTAACCTGAGGTACCACTTTAGCTAATGGGGCCTCCCGCTGCCGTCGCGCGATTTCTGTTCTTATCCTGAAGCAAAGTTCTTAACCCAAGGTACTATTTCTGGGTTAGCGGAGTCTGTAACCTGAAGCGTCTGTAACCTGAAGCGTCTGTAACCCGAGGTACCACTGTAAAGCAACTTTTTTAAAAAACTTAATATTGAAAACAGGCAGGGTGGACTATGAACATAAAGCAGGGATATTTACCTGCTGGGATAAAAATGCCTCACAGAATATGACAGAAATACTTCAAGGACGAAGCTAGATGAATCTCCTGGGGGCAAGGAATCCCCAAACCTGGCATCACCCTCATTTGACTTCATGAAGCATATGCTAGATAAAAGGATACATAAGGAGCCATCAGAGCCCTGCTGGGTGAGACCCAAAGGCAAATTAAGTCCCGTGCCCTCTTCCTACAGAGGCCAACCAGATGGCAATGGGACGTCTGCCGATAGATGTAAGGGCAGTTGCCTCTGATCTTGAAGGTACCATCTGGTCATCAGGGCTTAGAAGACCAGTCAACTACAGTCATCAGTCAACTACAGTCTAGACAATGATGGGTTGTCCTTTTCTTCTACTTGCACAAGCTAATTTTTTAAAGGAATGTCTGTGTGCGATGAATTCTGTCTCAGTTCATGAGTTCAAACTAAATTAAAAACCACCAATTCCATTATGGCTATGTAGGTCTAACAGGCACCTGGAAAGTAACAATAACAATATTCACTTTTATTAAAAAAAGGTAGACAGATTTCCAGAGCAATCCTAACTGTACCATAGGAAGACTGCTGTAACATATAAGTTACACCCTGTTCTATTTTTCTAGAAAAAGAGGTGCCAGAACTTACCACGCACCCCTCCCTTGTTCTCTTATAATGGAAATGGTGCCCACCTCAGCCAAAACTGAGTTTCAGCAAATTTTGGCTGAAAAAAGCCCTGGTCCGGGTATAAAAAATTAAATCATCAACATCATCGTCATCCCCATCATCAAATAGGACATCCCTATTGTCATTGGGGAAATGTTGGAGGGTATGCTGTTCATCTTAATTAGTCACCAAAATTAGTACACTGATACCTCGGGTTAAGTACTTAATTCATTCCAGAGGTCTGTTCTTAACCTGAAATTGTTCTTAACCTGAAGCACCACTTTAGCTAAGGGGGCCTCCCGCTGCCACCGCGCTGCCGCCACACAATTTCTGTTCTCATCCTGAAGCAAAGTTCTTAACCTGAGGTACTATTACTGGGTTAGAGGAGTCTGTAACCTGAAGTGTATGTAACCTGAAGCGTATGTAACCTGAGGTTCCACTGTATATTTAAAACACAACTTAGCCCTGCCGTTGCCTCTGTGAAGCAGGGTTGTAAAAATGCCTGAGCAAAGCAGAGTTCTCTAGCTTAATCAGTTACAGAGTTCGTTGAGGTACTGTGAGAGAGAAATGCCTGCTGTGCTTTAGTCAGACATATTTACATCCCTACTCTGAGGCCTTCAACAGAGGTTAATAGGTCAGTCTTTGAAATTGTAGATGACAGGCCAAAATGCAAGCAAAGCTAGCTAGATGAATGAATTGAGGAGAGATTCAGTGATAAATCCAGTGAGAGTCAATGATATGCCCGGAGAACAAATGGTTCTAGAAGAGAAGCCACATTTAAAATCTGTATTTATCCAAAATGATATGCAGCTTCAGTTTTGGAATACTAGACTGTCTCTCCTCCTCCTCCTCTCCCCAAAGAGCCCAGAGTGACATTGGGGGGTCCCTGCTGCCTGCCCCTCTTCAAGCGTTGCCAACAAGTGTCCCTATTTTACAGGGACAGTCCTGGATTTACAGAAACCATCCTGATTTCTGATTTGATCCCAGAATGTGCTGCTTTTCCTTAGGACGTCCCTATTTTCATTGGAGAAATGTTGGAGGGTATGGAGTTATCTGACTCCCAAGCCAAGCTTCTATCCAGCCTTTATAAGACATCTGAAGGCACCCCTGTATAGGGAAGTTTTCTAAACGTTTAATGTTTTATTGAGTTTTATGTATTTTGGACGCAGGTGGCGCTGTGGGTTAAACCACAGTGCCTAGAACTTGCCGATCAGAATCCCCATGACGGGTTCAGCTCCCGTTGCTCGGTCCATGCTCCTGCCCACCTAGCAGTTTGAAAGCACATCAAGTGCAAGTAGATAAATAGGTACCGCTCCGGCGGGAAGGTAAACGGCGTTTCCATGGGCTGCTCTGGTTCGCCAGAAGTGGCTTACTCATGCTGGCCACATGACCTGGAAGCTGTATGCCGGCTCCCTCGGCCAGTAAAGCGAGATGAGTGCTGCAACCCCAGAGTCAGCCACGACTGGACCTGATGGTCAGGGGCCCCTTTACCTTTACCTGTGTATTTTGGAAGCCACCCAGAGTGGCTGGGGCAACCCAGTCAGATGGGTAGGGTATAAATAGTACAACAACAACAACAACAACAACAACAACAATTGAATAGGGCATCCCTGTTTTCATTGGCGAAATGTGGGAGGGAATGTGAACGTGTCCTTGAATTCTGATAATGCTTCGTACCTGGAGGGAGAATAAAAAGGGATATGTGACTGTTTGTAGAAACCAGCCTACTGTACAAAGGTAAACATTATATTAATTGCTCTGCCCGCTTTTGCTGGTGGACCCACCCACCACCACCATGCGGCCCCTGAAAGCTTGGGCAGAAGAGAATGTGGCCCTCAGGCTAAAAAAGAAAAAGAAGAAAACATTTCCCTCTCCTGACAGAGAATATTTAGGATTTCTCTCTTCACAATAAGCAGTGTTCACCTTTCAAAAGAACATTGCCCAAATCCTACCCTCTGGAAATTGTTACAAGGAAAGGCACCAGATTTAGCTCCATGGAATGGGAAAGAATTTACCTCAACCTTCAAGCTGGCTAAAGAAGAGCGTATCTCAGCCTTCCTGCTTGGCTTGCATCTCTTCTGAGGCAGAACAAGCAACACAGAAAGTTATTTAGTTCCCTCTTGTCGCTGCTGTGATTTATGAGACCATCACAAGCCCATTTTATTAAAGCAAGGCTAAAACCTCTCCGGGAACAATTCTATTACCAGGCATATTTCTGAACATGAACAACTTCATTTGTGGGGGGTGGGGGGCAAGGTGTGCTATAGTGGCCACTAAAACAATCTCACTCATTACAAAAGTGATAAAACCTGAAAGTGATGGAGATGTTCTCATTTTTATGAGAGGAAATTATATCAAGCTGAAGGTATATTTGGCTATTACCTCTGTCTCCAACTCATCACATTCCCATTTGAGCCACCTATAATGAGGCAAAGGAACCATTAAAACAAGTACCTGGCAATAAATCTTAAGACTTTTCTCTGGCTGTGTACAGAGGCTTTAAATAAGAAGTTCAGCATGGGAATCTATAAATACACCAAAATGCAGCAGTGGGGGAAATTCAGCCATGGTCAGTTGCGATTATGAGCAATATCACATTTACCACAGAAAGGGCTCCAGAGATTTCTTGTCCTAGTATTAATGTACATGCATGAAAGACAGTAATGCAGTTCGTATCTGGTTTTAAAATTGTTCAATAGCCATGCTGTCAAACTTGTATCTGGCTTTAAAATTGTTTGATAGCCATGTGCGATTCAATTTCTTCAAACCTTTCTGTGATATTCATTTCCTGTAAACAGAAGTGCTCTGTCTATAGCACATTTTTAACACTCCCACCTACCATCTTTTTTCCATAGAGTGTACAGATTTGGAAATGGCTCTAGATTTAGAAGAAGGCAACGTGTATACACTAGGGATGGAGAAGGTATCAATTTGAAATGGATGAATATTTAGAATCTAGTGGTTCTGATCTGATTGAACTTTACTTGCATAAAGTGTATATTTTAAAAAGATAGGGGCACAGGTGGTGCTGTGGTCTCAACCACTGAGCCTCTTGGGCCTGCCAATCAGAAAGTCGGTAGTTCAAATCCCCACAACAGAGTGAGCTCCCACTGCTCTGTCCCAGCTCCTGCCAACCTAGCAGTTTGAAAGCATGCCAGTGCAAGTAGATAAATAGGTACCACTGTGGCGGGAAGGTAAACGGTGTTTCCATGCACTCTGGTTTTCGTCATGGTGTTCTGTTGCGCCAGAAGCGGTTTAGTCGTGCTGGCCACATGACCCAGAAAGCTGTCTGTGGACAAACACTGGCTCTCTTGGCCAGAAGCGAGATGAG
This sequence comes from Podarcis liolepis, assembly GCF_965112155.1. Classification (NCBI taxonomy): domain Eukaryota; kingdom Metazoa; phylum Chordata; class Lepidosauria; order Squamata; family Lacertidae; genus Podarcis; species Podarcis liolepis. The sequence goes on along the minus strand of NC_139563.1, from coordinate 39,879,199 downwards.
TGCCTTTGACTCGACCTAACCGTCCAGGGGTCCTTTACCTTACCTGTACCTTTATATTTTAAATGAAACTTTTCATAATTCTTTGGCATCATACCCTCTGCAAAACAAAGATACCACAAAACTAAAACAGTGAGTTCATGCTTAACAATGCATTTTAGGTGCAGATAGGTAGCCGTGTTGGTCTGCCATAGTCAAAACAAAAAAATTCCTTCCAGTAGCACCTTAAAGACCAACACACCAACACTGTTGGTCTTTAAGGTGCTACTGGAAGGAATGCATTTTAGGAACATAGATGCAAAATAAGCACATTTACACAAAAAACTATCTTCATTAGTTACTCTGAAAGCGGGATTTGAATCACTTTTGCACATTTCATTTTAACTCTATCCAGATCATAACTCTTCTCTATAAAATAAGGATGCGTTTTACTTTTAAGGACACAACACTCTGTTTGACCCTGAGTTCCATGCAGGAATAGAATGTTATGGAGAGAGGCTCTGAATTCCTCATAGCTATTAGATTCCCAGGTCAAACTGTCCTTCTTAAAAATGTCCTGTATTCTTATTAATAATAGTCTTAATACAGAATGCTTTTCAGCAAGTATTATTGCAGTTTTCAGAATCTAAGTGCTTCTGAGCTTCAGTGGTTGAAGCATTTCTCTTAGAATTAAAAAGCTGCTCAGCTGGTATGAACCATCACATTCTTGTTTTAAATCCTAGCTTTAATTTTATTCCATTGACTCCAGAATTGCACAGAAATAATTCCCCACTCATGAGTGAACCTCTATCAGGTCAATAAGGAGCAGAATGAGAACAGCTGGACCGGAGGAGGAGGAGGAGGAGGAGCAGGAGAAGAAGAAGAAGAAGAAGAAGAAGAAGAAGAAGAAGAAGAAGAGGAGGAGGAGGAGGAGTTTGGAATTGATATCCCGCTTTATCTCTACCCGAAGGAGTCTCAAAGCGGCTAACAATCTCCTTTCCCTTCCTCCCCCACAACAAACACTCTGTGAGGTGAGTGGGGCTGAGAGACTTCAGAGAAGTGTGACTGGCCCAAGGTCACCCAGCAGCTGCATCTGGAGGAGCGGGGAAGCGAACCCAGTTCACCAGATTACAAGACTACTGCTCTTAACCACTACACCACACTGGCTCCTTGAGAGAATACTTCAGTCCAGAAACCAACCTTATTCTCCTGACTGGGGTGGAAAGGGAATGAGCGGAACTGAACCCATGATTTAAATAGGAACTAGGTGAAAATGACCCCTTTATTGTTTAGTATTATACCAAGTGCCATGCATAACATCTGAAATAGGAACATTTTAACTTACATCAATATATTATCCTGCAAGATTCCTTTGGTTCTTGTTTAAAGTTTGTTTCACTTTTGGGTCTGTTTCATGTCTATACTGTATTTACCATGTTGCTATAATGAAGTGAAGTTTAGGAAGTGGTCATTTTTAAGGTATATGATGGGAGTGTGGATTAATAGGATGGACACACACACAAAAAACCCCATACATGTTCTACCAAGGCATGGTCAGTGGTTGTGGTCTCACTTTCCCTGTATTTATGGTGTGTGAACAGTCCCATTGTATCCTGAATCTATAGAAGCACATGACTAGTTCCATGCACCTAAGGGGTATTTGGATGTGGGATTTTTAAAAACTGCTGTATCAGTTTCCTGTGTGTTAAACCTCCTCCAGAAGTGAGAGTTCTTTCAACGGCAGCTTGTGAGCTGGCACTGTCAGTATAAAGGTCTCTGTTCAAAGGAAGGGGGTATTGCAGATATTAATATTGTGCAGCTAGGATGCAGAATAATGGACTCCTTTTGGAATGAAGATTGTCCATACTCATAAATATGATTCAAAGCTTTACTAACCAGAACTCCTTCAAAACAGGTACAAAAGCAACCAATGATACATCCAAACAGTTCTCTCAGACATACACTTGCCCAAGCAAAGCTTCAGCATCTTCTTAGGAAAATAATATAATTCCAAACAGACCTAGAATCAAAGGTCTCTCTCTTTCTCTTCTTACCGCCTCCATCAGCCTGGAGCTGTTTTCTCATTTGCACATCTTTCTCCCACTGTGCCTGGAAACAAAAGACCAAAGACAACTCCCTTCAAAATGGGTGGTGCTATGTACCTCGCATGATCTAAGGTTAAACACTCACATGAAAGAGCAGAGAACATCAACAGTTGATTACACTGGTCAACAACAAATTTGTTGTCTGCGTTTTTTCAGTTGATTTAGGACAAATCTGATGTGCTGAATCCAAAAATCACATTGGTTTTGCTCAATCAGGTCAAGTTTTTGAGCTATGGCCACATGTCGTTTTTTTACGTTTTTGTTCACATGTACGCTTGTGTGGAGCATTTTAGAAGAAGTTGGTGGGGGTAAAATGCCATGTCGAATAATTGTTTTGGTTGGAAATGATTATTTTAATGACAAGAAGTATTCAGGTCCGATAGTTCTGGGTGATTATGTCGAAAAGGGATCAGTTTGAAGTCATAAAACCTCGAAATCTTCCATAAATTGGTGCGGCAAGGCATAAAGTTGCTTACCATGCTTATTTTGGTATTAAACTTAGTGACCAGGATAAAGCTTGGGCGCCACACATGGTGTGCAAGGCATGCACTGAGACTCTATGTGGGTGGACCAATGGCAAGAGGAGTCTGAACTTTGGAATTCCCATGGTTTGGAGGGAGCCGACAAACCATGTCACTGACTGCTACTTCTGCGCTTTTGATGTGACTGGGATCAACAGAAAGAACCGGAGCAGCGTCAAGTATCCTGATCTTCAATCAGCACATCGTCCTGTAGCTCGTTGTGATGAAATTCCAGTGCCTATCTTCGGAGAACTTCCTGACATTAGTGACGAAGATGCCTCCAGTGTTGAAGGACATGAAGAAGAAGAAGTGGTTCTTAAAGATGATGCTCCACATCCATTTTCCCAAAAGGAGTTGAATGATCTAGTTCGCGACCTCAGCTTGTCAAAGGGCTCTGCCAAACTGTTGGCATCCAGGTTGAAGGGAAAAAAACTCCTCTCTGACAGTGCTCGCATCAGCTTCTTCCACAACAGGCATCAAGAGTACCTCCGTTTTTTCTCAGAAGAGAAGGACTTGGTGTACTGTGCAGATATTGCGCAGCTTCTGCTCAATCTTGGAGTGCAACAGTACAAACCCAAAGATTGGAGACTGTTCATTGACAGCAGCAAGCGATCACTGAAATGTGTTCTGCTACACAACGGCAACCAGTTTGCCTCTCTACTCCTGGCTCACTCGACTACCCTGAAGGAGAACTATGAAGCGGTGAAGTATGTGCTGGAGAAAATTGGTTATGATCAGCATAAGTGGTTTATTTGTGTTGACCTGAAGATGGTGAACTTTTTGTTGGGACAACAGTCTGGGTTCACCAAGTAACCATGTTTTCTGTGCATGTGGGATAGTAGGGACCGTGCTCAGCATTACATGAAGGACTGGCCTGTGTGGGAGGAATTGGTGCCTTGCAAAGAAAGGAACGTCATCAACGACCCTCTGGTGGACAGAGACAGAATACTCTTCCCACCACTGCACATCAAGCTCGGCTTAATCAAGCAGTTCACCAAGGCTCTGGACAAGGGTGGTGACTGCTTCACTTACTTGTACCAGGCTTTTCCAGGATTGACCATGGAGAAGTTGAAAGCTGGCATCTTTGACGGTCCTCAGATCCGTCAGCTCATCAGAGATCCAGAGTTCAGAAACTCAATGAACGAAGCGGAACTGGAAGCATGGAAGGCATTTGTTCTGGTAGTGAAGAACTTTCTTGGCAACAATAAGGCCAGAAACTACACAGAACTTGTCAACAACATGCTGACTGCTTTCAGAAACCTGGGCTGCAACATGAGCGTCAAGATGCACTACCTATTTTCACATATGGACTGGTTTCCTGAGAACCTGGGTTCAATGAGTGACGAGCAGGGGGAGAGATTCCATCAGGACATGAAAGAGATGGAGACCAAGTATCAGGGTCGCTGGGACGCAGTCATGATGGCTGACTACTCTTGGACTCTGAAGAGAGACCTCCCTGCCGCTGAGCATTCCAGGAGTTCCAAGAAACGGAAGTTCAAGCCCTGATGTTTGAAAAAGGGTGAAGCAACATGCAATTTATGTGTACTTACCTTTATCAATGCCCACCATTCAGTTTACAGTAATCGATGTTTCTATCAGGTAATCAATATATGTTGTTGGAAAACATTTTTTTATCTTAAAAACATATTTAGGATGATATGTGTTGACAAAAATCAGCTGATAATGCCACAAAAATGTAATCGATTTTGTCACAGGATCTGATTTTTTTTCAAATCAACATAGCACAAAAACCTGACCTGATGGAGAGAAACGGATGCCATTTCCTGATTCAGCAGTGCAAAAATACCCTAATGCAGTTGTAGAAATCTAGACAACATTCAAAAAGTAAAAAATTGTTGCCCAGTGTTATTGGCCGAGCTAGAAGCTCATAGAGCTCTCCTTAGCTTTAGTATACCTTGATGGAATTGTTCAATGTTAAACCCTTACCAATACACATACACATACAAGCATTTTCCATTTCAGTGTGCAATTAATCAATTATACTTAACAGGGAGTGGTGGACCTAATCTCTTGGGCATGCCTAAAGTAAATGTGGAGAATGAAACTTAATATTTTAGAAACTGGCAGTTCCCTTGTCCTAACTAGGAGGTGGGTGGGATGGGAGTTGGAGTCCTTACCAACCCTCAATGACGAAGGTGGTTCTGTTGGACTACAAACCACCTGAAAGATGCAATAGAAGCAGCAAATAAGGTCTTCTTTGCTGTTATTATTGCTGTTTGTTGACGTTGAGCTCTAACCCATGTTCAGTCTGATTCGGAATTAATTTTTCGTCACCGACGTTCTAGCCGTCTCAGCAATTGTTTCATCACCCTCAGCCCCGGGGCAAATCCACGGGACCATCCAAGCTCCATGCAATCAGAGAAGGCACTTCAGAGCCAGACAGTTGATGGCCCATGTTAACTCCACATTCCAGCAGACCACCAGGGAATCAGCTGTTTATTAGTGTTTATTCCCAGGTAATCAAGCTCAGAATACTGTGTAGTGCTTATTCTCAGGTAAGTATACACAGCACTGTAGTCAGAATAATTGAAAAAAACCAGTCCATATCTGTATTAAATCCTAGTTAATATATGTGGAATAATTTTCTCTTCTTGGAATCTCTTAGCAAAATCTGGAGTGTCCCATCGATGGTTACAATGACATATTATTAAGATATCTTGATTGATTCTTTTGTTTCTCTCTCTTAGTAGTCTCCTTTCTAAGAGTGAATCATATGCAACGCTTGAGTGATTTAAATTGAGAACATTTTCTTCTACAAAAAAACCCAAACAACTTTTCCACCCCTTGAAAGTTTGATATAATATCGAGACAAGATTTCGCTTCACTTTGTTAGGATAGGGCTTCGCTCGTTCTGTTGCTGTCAGATTCTGCATTGTTATACATGTTATTTTACTTTTTGTGTATTCTGGATATAGGTGGTGGTTCACACCACATTCACCTTGGGATGAAATTATATTATTTGTTGCCCTTTCCACCCATACTCAGGAAGATAAAACATTTTTTCCAAGGTATGAAAAGGAGTTAAAATAAACAGTGTAGCTAACCTTTCAGTAATAATGAGATCACATTTGGTCCCTAAATGAATTGGGACCAAAATATCCTCTCCCTGTATCAGCCAGCCTGTGCCCTTAGAACATAAGGGGGAGGTGTCCATCTTGTTTTCCCACCATTAGGCAAAGTACATTTGGAAATGATATGTGATAGGGCCTTATCTGTGGTGGTACCCTGACTTTGGAATGCCCTTCTGTAAGAGGCATGCCAGTTGCCTGCTTTATTAACACCCCAATGCCAGGCTAAGATCTACTTGTTTATCTGATAAACAATGATTAGTTACTGTTGCAACAAGTGTGAAATGATTATGATTGGATCTACTACCAATTTGTGCTCTTGATCTTGTGCTCTTGTTGATTGTTTTACTGGTTTTATTGTACAATTTTTAAAATTTCAATGTTGGTCGTTTAAAGATTGTTGTCACCTGTCCTGGTATTTATATGAAGTAACATAATACGAAGTAACATATTTATATGATGTAACATAATATGCATAATGAAATAGTCTAATGCAGCTGTGGGCTGGACGTTGCTTTGTTACTGGTATTCCAGATGTCTTCAGACGCTGCTATTAGAGTCAAGCAATGAGATAGCTATTCCCAAGGCAAGAGGGCCAGCTGGAGGGCAGTTTTCCCCCAAGGAAACAGTAATCTTAGGCAGAAGTATAGCTCTTTTTTTTGGCTGCCTGCTTCACCTTTCCTCTCCTTCCACAATGCAACAGCCATGCATTCTGAATGGTTGACCCAGCTTACTGGAATGATCTCCCCCAGAGACCATCAATGTTCTCCCTACCTGGCCTTTAGATGCCCTTGTTTAGGAAGGTATTTAGTTAGATGGAGGGAGATGCTTTGGCTCTGTGCTGCTGATTATAAACCTCTAGAATTCACAGCTCTCTTTGCTTTGTTACTTTGTTATATTAAGTTGTATTGAAGTGATCTAATGTGCCTTAGGAGAATGTGGAAAGGTGAGTTATAAATACTCAGAAGGAAGAATTCTGGTTCAAGTTTGCTTGCTGACCTGAGATACTAAGAGCTTCTCCTCTTCCTGTTCCTTTAGATCCAGTGTGATGTAGTGGTTAACAGCAGTGGACTCATAACCTGGTGAACCGGGTTTGATTCCCTGCTCCTCCACATACAGCTGCTGGGTGACCTTGGGCTAATCACTTCTCTGAAGTCTCTCAGCCCCACTCACCTCACAGAGTGTTTGTTGTGGGGGAGGAAGGGAAAGGAGATTGTTAGCCGCTTTGAGACTCCTTAGGGTAGTGATAAAGCAGGATATCAAATCCAAACTCCTCCTCTTCTTCTTCTTCAAGTTGCTAGAACAGAGGTGGCTAAGGTGATGCCTCCAGATGTTGTAAAGTCTGTAAACTACAACTTCCATCTGCTTCAGCCAGCATGGCCAAATGTCAAGGGTGGTGGCTTCACTTCTTCCCCTTAACCCTCAAGCAAGTTGCCTGGAGCCATATAATGTTCTCCAGTGCTGTATTTCCAGAAAAAGAGGTGCCGGAACTCACCAGGAACACCTCTCCTGTTCTCTTAGAATGGCAATGGCACCTACTTGAGAGGTAGAGGAACTGAGTCCCTGTGAGTTCTCACTGAAAAAGAAGTCCTGGTGTTCTCCAGCATAGTGAGGTTTCCTCCTTGCTAATGCTGGCTTTCCTTTGTTCAAAGATAGAAAGCTCTGATGTCAACATGGTGGCCTCCAGGTGATGTGAACTGCTGCTCCCATCATTCCTGACCATTGCCCATGTTGGTTGGGGATGGTGGAAGTTGAAGTCCATCTGGAGGGACCCACATTGCCTTGGTCTGTTGCAGTGTTTCCTGAACTCAGGTCTCCAGCTGCTTTTGGACTACATTCCCATCATCCTTGACCGCTGGTCTTGCTAGCTAGGCATGATGGGAGTTTTAGTCCAAAAACAGCTGGAGACCCATATTTTTTGCTCTATAAGACTCACTTTTTCCCTCCTAAAAAGTAAGGGGAAATATGTGTGCATCTTCTGGAGCGAATGCAGGCTGCACAGCTATCCCAGAAGCCAGAACAGCAAGAGGGATGGCTGCTTTCGCTGCGCAGTGATCCCTCTTGTTGTTCTGGCTTCTGAGAGTCAGAATATTTTTTGTCTTGTTTTCCTCCTCCAAAAACTAGGTGTGTCTTATGGACTGGTGCGTCTTATGGAGTGAAAAATATGGTACTTCTTTCTATAAGCTGGCAGCCAGGGGGAAAAAAGAGAGCAGGAGTGTATAGTTGTCACCAGGCAAACAAGAATAAACATCAGAGGCACTAAAGCAGTACATCATATTTCACATTTGCTGCAGAAAACAGTGATCTAACAGTGAGATTGTAAAAGGTGCAAGGAAACCTTTGAGTGTCCAAAGACACACTTTATGCATGTGCTGCAGAAAACATTAATGGTACAATGTTTCCTCCAACTGTAATGTAAAACACTGCCATAATATTGCATCAGGCTTGTCTATGTTCGTTATCAAGATATGTTCTCTTGACAGCTCTGAAAGCAGAAATAATAGATTTGTCAGGTACAGTACCGATGTGAGTCCAGAGCTGTCAGTATATTTCTGAACTAGGCATCCATCAAATGGAAAAGCAAGTAATGGATGATATATCTCTTATTCTTTTTGCCATCACCTAAGAAATCGTTCACTACGCTGCTCCTTGGTGTGCGTATTAGCATGCCATTGAATACTGAATTTTCAGACAGCTGCTCAGCAAAACACAGGGTGAGGTTGTTTCAGTCCTTCTCCCATGCCCCCCTCCAATCCCAATCTTTTCCCAATTCTAAAATAAAGTCTCTGGTGAGAATTTGCTTATAATGCAGGCTTGGGTGGTTGTTTTTTTGATGGATGTGGATGTCCTTGTCATGGAATTCTAATGGAATTCTACTCAATATCGATCCAGAGCAGAGTAAAAGCACATTGCAGGATTCCCCCCAAAATAGACCAGAGGCAATTAATATTTCATCCAGCAGAGCTTTACTGCTACTGAAGGCAAATGAGCATAATGGTCACAAATCCAATGCATTCAGGATTGGCACAGTCCATAAGAAATCCAGTTGCAGCAGACTTAGCTTAAACTTACAATAACTTATAATAAGTCTAAAACTTAACACTATGTACAGACCACCACACCAGAAGGAAAAGAGATAGAAAGTGAAAATGAAACCCAGTCTCCTCCTGGCATTACTTTTATTATCAGCATGACCTTGACTGAAAGAGATAAGAGAACCAGTTTAAACCACTCTGTACTCAGCTTCTCTGAAGGAATAACCCAAACATCATGAACCTTTTGCTTGTTTCTTTCACACAGAGAAGCTTCCAGAACTCTCTTGAATTAATTAGAAGACAGACAAGATGGCACACCTGTTATGTACTAAGCTTGGATCCTAGAACAATAGGCAGATGGAATCCTAGAATGCAACAACTGATTGGCTTGCAGGAGAAGACCAATCAGGCTCCAGGAGGGAAGCAGAATCAGCCAATCAGACGGGACTCATTGTGTAAATAATGTATATAAAAGCCTGAGGTTTGGGGGGAAATTCAACCACTGTTTTACAAGCTGCAATAAAGAGCATGAAATCACTGCAGGACTCCGAGTATACTTCAATACCATTCCACACTAGAACAATTATTAGCAAAGAAACCAAAATACCTGGTCTTAACAACCCAGTCGGATGGACTGCATATAAGTAATAACTTTTTTAAAAAAGAAAATATTATAAAATCACAGCAGTGCAGAAAGTTAGCTTTCCCCCCAAAAAGTAGCAGGATTACTTGTCTCCCATAGAAACAGCCTCTGGGAATTTTAAGGATATGGAGACCCGATTTGCAGCTTTGTCACTTCACATGCCCAGTTATTCAGCATTTGGCAGCGGGTTGTTCCTCTGGGATGTGCAGGCAATTTTGCTGGAAATTATTTGGGTCCTGTGAGGTCACGGCTATTGTAAGAGGAGAGCTTGTGACTTGCTCCGTGCAATTCATGAAGGTAGGTTAGGGGAAAGCTTTTATTTTGTGAAAGAGTGGGAAATAGACAGCTTCTTTATTTAAAAATCTATTTTAGGCTCTCTGTCTCTCTTTTGGTCTTGTAGAAATTCGACTAGTTTAGAAAAGAAATTTCCTCATGGTTATCTCATTATACACTTCCAAAGTCAGAGAAATATCCCAGGGATATGTGAGCAGATTCTCTTCTGTGAAAGGCAAGAGATTAGTATATTAATGGGAGTTGAGATTTTGACATGGCACTATATCAAAACCTCCCTGTTGCTCAGCACGCCCCCTCCTCTGATAACCCACGTAGAAATAGCTACCCATAGAATGAAAGCTACTTAATCCATATCATTGTACGCAACTCCAATTTCCATTCAGTGCAAGATTCCAGGGGGTTCCGGAAGTTCACCCAGGGTTCATGTTTCCTTTTGGAAATAAGGCACAGTGGCGACTGTGGTATCTTTACAATATATGGGTGTTGATGTTTTTGACACACACTGCTTTATTTCTAGGAAAAAATGTGTCAGTACGCATCATGCTCCGCATCCTCCCCATAGCTGTAAACTGTCCCTTATTTGGTGGGAAAGTCCCTTATCCCAGCGCCGTGTCTCGCTGCTGTCCCTTATTGATGATGTCCCTTAAATTTCCCAGGTTTCAAAGGAAGCAGCTCCTCTCCTTCCCTCCCTGCCGGCCAGGGAGGAGGGAGGCTCCAACTGTGTTGCTTGGCTGCGTTGCTCACCCAATAAGGAGTCTAAGAACGACTGGGGGGGGGGGTGTGTGGAGCTTGCATGCCTTGTGCCGATCAAATCGGCCACATTGCCTGGGGACTCGCCTTTGCTCAGTGCTTCCCAGCGGAGAGGTGACGGTGGTTTTCCTTGCTGCATCCCCTTTGCTGGGTTGCTGCGCTGTGGGAACCACCACTTGAGACTTTGTTCGGCTGCTGGCTGGGCTTTCTGCCTTTGGCCTGGAGGGGCTCAAAAGTTGAACATACCTGTGCTTAGAAAATCCCTTATTTTGGCTGCTGATCCCTTATTTTTGAGGCTGCTGGTCCCTTATTTTCAAGTCTGTAAGTTGACAGCTATGATCCTCCCATGCCATCCTGCCGCCGTTTGCCTGTTTGGGCCCCCTGCTGCCACCAACCTGCCCCTGCCCCTGCCACCACTTGCCTCTCCCCTCCATCACAGCTTTGCCTGCCACCACTGCCGCCGCCACTTCCCGCTTTTCATAAAATGTACATTTGCCTTTAGTTCTGAATTTGTTTATTCATCATTCAGACTTCAGTTGCTGTTTTGGGAAATTGTTTGCAATGGGAGAATCACGTTATCATGTTTTTTTACATATAACTTTTACATTTTAAATTCAAACTGGGTGAGATTTTCAGGCATTAGATCACTCCCTCAAGGAATCATTCCTATCAAAAAGGAAATTTTATTGTGATGACCACCAATAAACTTTCAACGGGTACCAGCTTGTAAGAACATAAAACTAGCTCTTCAGGATCAGGCCAGTGGCCCAACTCATATCTGGATTGGAACCATTTATTATATGTTTTTATATATATGCAATTATGATTCTGAGGGGAGTTTACAAAAAGAATAAAAGAGTGGTAAATGGTAAATACAACAAAACAAAACTAGGTGAGGTAGGGCTTTCCATGTACAGAGACAAGCTCCTCCTAGCTATGGTCCAATGTAAGTGATGCAGGATCACAAGCCAGGAGCCAGCGATGCTCACTCGTAATCCCACTTGCTGACTGCTGTCAATCAGCTGTTCAGAACCTGGACTGGGTTGCTCCTCTAATCTTTCTCCTTCTGCACATTAAAGGCTGGCTGCCATTCTCTGCCAATTTAATTTCTGTTGCCTTATGTAACTTGCATGTGTGAGGTTACAAATCAGCTTTTGCTTTACATTTGCCTCGCCGCAACCTGGCTGGGAATGATGGGGTTGTAATCCAAAACATGTGGAAGGCATCCGGTTGAGGAAATCTGCTTTTCATTAAACAACCTTTTCCCATTAAAAATGGGGAGAATATAGCTTACTCTATTCACAAAATATGCTGTGCCGTCTCTTGTAGATGCTACTGACTGACTGCACTTCTGGGTCTCTCTTGAATTTCAGCATGGGTTTATGAAAACATGAGGCTAATTAATGCATCACGATTTTCACCCACAATCTCTAGAGTGTTGTTTTCCCTATCTGTTGCTCTGAAAGAAGAACAAATGAGCTCAGCCAATGGAGATCTTATTCTATGTGGGCTAGTCTTCTGCAGAAGTAGTCCCACCCATCTCTGGATGCTCACAAATATAATACCGATATTGCAGAATTACAGAAATGTGATACAACCCAAACAAGGGGAATGTGGAAGTAGCAGCCACAGAACCACCCATATAGACACAGATGTGCACCTAGATCCACATTTCTATCTGGGCCCACTGATGGGAACGTGTAACTCCATCTAAGGCCACACACTGCATCTGACAAAAATTGCATTCATTCCTTCATAGTATTTGGGGGCTGCTGATACAGAGTCTTTCTTGTAGAAGGTAGGCGGTGAATTGCAGCAGCTTAGGTTCATTCCAAGCCCCAAGCTTCACTCCATATTTTAGAAGAGACCTGGCAAGCACTTTCTCACTTTCTTCAAGACATCCTGAACTCTTCTAATCACTGGGACCCCCAGTTTCAAACAGTGTTGATTTTCCTTCCAGCCTAATCACATCTTAAACAGTCTCCATTTCCCATCTCGCTGCCCTCTTCCATTCCCCAGAGGTATGAAGTTGTATCATTCACAGTTCTGAGTCCCTACCTGCCAGCTATTTTGGTTTCCTCCCAGGCGGCGACAAAGGCTCCCAGATGTGCTCTTCAGGATGCTTAGAATCCCAATAGGGGCTGTTGATGCTACTGCTGTTCATTTGTCTGTTTCTGTACCAGCAAGAGTGAGGCCAATGCTCATCTCCATGCCAGACAATTTCTGACCCAGCATTGTTTATATTCTGCCAGGAGGTGGTCAGTGAGGATTGGAGATGGGAACAGATCATTGACAGCCTCTGACAGATGCAAGAGCTCTCTCAAGGTGGCTTTCTCTGCACTGGGTGGCTACAGAGAAATTATTTTTTCAATGAATAAAATACAGTGGTACCTCGGGTTACATATGCTTCAGGTTACATACGCTACAGACTCCACTAACCCAGAAATAGTACCTTGGGTTAAGAACTTTGCTTCAGGATGAGAACAGAAATCATGCTCCAGCGGCGCGGCAGCAACAGGAGGCCCCATTAGCTAAAGTGGTGCTTCAGGTTAAGAACAGTTTCAGGTTAAGAACGGACCTCTGGAATGAATTAAGTACTTAACCCGAGGTACCACTGTACATGCAGTTCTGCACAAGCATGTGTGGGATAACCAGCCTCATATAACCAACATGCTTAAGTCTAATGAAGGGGTGAAGACCATAGAGTTACCTGTCCTTCCAGGCTTAGCTCACTATGGGATGGACTAGGTAAGCCTTTGTCTCCCTTCAGTCTACATGAGAAACTGGTTGCTCCAGCTTAGCCAAATGACTTTAACAAGCCACACTTGACTTTCTATACTAATAATTTAGGAACTTTCACCACTGTAACTAAACCAAGTTTTACTGCCAGCACAACTTTTTCTTAATGCTGTATGTATGGGAAAGCACACGGATCTGATCTTTGGAGAGTTTGAAAGTAAACCATTTTTAACTCACCAAACATATGGTCTTTTTTTCCTATGCTAGTGAAAGAGGGAAACTTTGAAACTCACTATAAAGGTCTAACAGCCTATATTTCCATGCTTTACTGTGCTGCATGTTTTGTGATTTTAAATCTCTGCTGGGACTCTCTCACCAAAGAGCACTTGCTCCACATCTAGATCTTGGCATCCAGGAATTCTCCTTTTCTAAACTTTTTGTTTTCCTTGCACCAACAATATGTTGCTGCACATTTACTATTCATTTTAAAGAAGCACAGTTTCCTCTATTGATTTTAATCATTTTATAATTGTTGCTTGATGTATTGTGGTTGGAGGGGGGTGTAAAATAAAAGAATAATGACCTTTATTAGTTGTTTTCTTATAATCAAAATGGCTCCGAGTGGCCTATTGGATGGATGAAGAAACTGAAATATCTCTTCTAGAAAAGTGAATCACACAACCCTCCCCATAATCCACGCTTAGAAGGGTTGATGAAGTATTTCCACTTCCGACACAATGAAAGATAACTGTGTTATTTTTATTCTACAGAACACTTTTTTATTCTGTCAGCGTTGCAATGGGTGGGTGGACTGTAAGCATTATTACCATGGATGGAAACAGTAAATTGGCTCCTGTGGAATCAGGGAGTCTGCACTGACTCCCAGGAGACGGAGTGCTATTTGTCACAATAAACTATTAAAAATAAAATAAAATAAAAAGAACACTGGGATACTGTTCATAACAATATTTAGGAACGTATAACAATAAAGTAAACAACTTTATTTGCATTCCTCATAGAGTCGTGATGAGGAATTGCTCTAAGATTTCTTCAGTGCCCTCAATGATCTATTGCACACAGACACAGTATTTTATTTGGAGCTGAAGAATTGGGAATTCCCTGTCTGTTGAAGAAGTATTGTCTTTGTTGTAAAGCACAGGTGACCGGTTATCTTGAAACAGGGGTCTTTGGTGAAACTTTCTTCTCCAATCCTTACACAACTTTGACTTGGCTTGGCATTAGAATATCCCCTGCCCCCTTTAACAACGAGAACCTCAAGCCAAGATGCCTGCATTTTAAGTGACTGTATTAGTTCTCCTTTAGCTTTATTATTTTCAACATCCCTGTTCTTTGTGTGTTGCATACTATATATTGTTACAAAAGTTGGGTGCCTCCCCTCTCTCTGCCAAGTGGTGGCAAAAGCCCATGGGGTTCCAGGCATTTGCCCAGCCTGCAGCCAGCCTGCCCAAAGATGGATCCCAGCCCTTCTTCTTCCTTCTTCCTCCCAGAACCCCTTGCCCCCCAAAACTCTATTTTCCCACCTCAGGGCAAGGGGAAAGAACTGTTCTCTTGCATTGCCAAGGGCCCTCAATGGCCCTATATTGTTCCTTAATGGCCCTAGCTTAGCCAGGTCGTTTTGCTTAGGCTAGCCTAGGAATTCCTCTGCAGCTTGTATTTCTCCCTTCACATCCCAAATAATCAAAATCCTAGCATTTATTTCTAGGGTTTAGGGGGTCCCCCCAATCTATATGTATCTATCTATCATCTATCTATCTATCTATCTATAGTATGCATATATATCACACATATATATATATAACATATTATAGCATATATATCACAACAAAAGCAAATGTTGAGAATATATATATTGAGAATATATATGTTGAGAATATATATATATATATATATGCACAGCTTCTCTTGGGTGCTGTTGTAAAACTGAAGCATTTATGTTGAGCATGTTCTCCCAAATTAATACACTTATGTCTGGGAAATTGTTTGGCAATTATTTGTAATTTCATACCCAATTTTCACTGATCAATTAGGCAAAGTTGTTAACTCTCAGAATGATTTAAAGAGCTCCGGAAGATTTAATGAAACAGAATTAGGAGTAGAAACAGCCACGACTCATTTGAAGAACGTTTTCTATACAGAACTCTCACCAGCAATTAACTTTTAACAAGGATGACATTTCAACCAAGCAAGAAGTTGTAACAATACTTCTTCCACTCCAGTGTTGCAACAGGAGCAGCAGCAATATTAGGTGATACTACTCTGCCAGAAGTGATGTGAAGTGTAGCTGGGTTCCCACAAGGCAAGACACAGTGATAACAGCAAGAACCTTTATTGAACTAACAGAACTAGGTAACAGGGGCAAAGCAACTGCTTATATAAATTTCTGAAGGCCTGGGCCACTCCCACTCCCAACGTGATTGGCTGTCTAAATTTCCAAGCTGCAAATCATAACTCAGAGTTTAAGGGCCAATGGCAGAGGCCCAAATCCTGAAATGTTCTGTGACTGGATATCATGTATCGAATCATAACACAGGGACTCAGAATCCTTAGTCCAGACTCAAGATCAGGCAAACACAGACCACTGAATACATAACATGATGTCCTTATGTGCTGATAAATACCAGTGATGTTGTTTCTACCACCACCTCTGGTAGTTGTGGACAGATCATTGTTCTTCAAGTCAGTTTAGCATGTATACATTTATATGTCTCTTCCATCCCATTTCTGCATCAATCTGTGATTATTATTATTTTTATAAAAAAGTATGAAAAAATGCATTGTTCTGTGTGTAATTTTTCACAAAAATATGCATTTCATATGCCTGTAATTTAACCTAAATTACAGAAGTACTGTATTGCAAAATTCAGAGATGAGTGAAAACTCAATGATTACCATGTTCTGCCCCATGTTCAGGGAGTGTGAATAAGGTCAGTTCCCCTTTCCTAGTCAGTGGAGTTCAGTGGCAGAAGATGGCAGTTTGCCATAAACTGCCACAGCATTGGCCTATAACTCCTGTACACAGGAAGCATCAGCTATGTGCTTCAGAGGAGAATCACAATGCTTGCTCTGTTACTGAACACTCTGGGATGGGAAATAAAGAAGTCCTTTGCCTGCCTTGTTTCTATAAATCCTAATGTGTGGTGGTTTCTTTCATGGGAAATGGTAGCATTTAATTGCTCCATGCTATCTGTTCTGCATGTTACCATCAACTCTTAATTTCAATTTTTTAATTTACTCTCTTTTGTTACTTATGGTGTCTCTCCTGTTGTGTAACCTTTGCATATAATTAAGGGGGGGGCAGTTATGCATGCTAGCAACTGCAATCCACACAAGATGGTTTTGGCATGCAAAATTTTTCTATCCCTGATCAGCAGTTTGAGAGATGTCAGCATGATGACGTAAACTGCTACTGGAAATCTGTTAACGTGCTTGGTCACACACATTTCATACATCATGTTGATGTGTTTTAGACTCTGCAGACTGTCCCAAAATATGCAAATCAGATGTGATACTCTGATTTATAATGTGAGTATATAGAGCCCTTAGTGATAAATACCTGTCCCTGTCTTTTTTTAAAAAAAAGAAAATATAAATTTGCAAGCACATCCTATACAACTGAATGAAGAATGGCTCTTGCTGATTTATAAACTCGGAGGCATTAACTTTCTCTCTGAAGGAGTGAGTTGAATAGAAAGACTGTAAGGCCTTGTGCAGAAACATTCTCCGTCTACAGCTCATTCCTGTGGATACTGGCCTGATGTATTAACCACATTTCTATAAATAAATGGAATGGAGTCAAAGGGAAGCCTATCTAACAGTCCTAAACTGTAATTCATAGTTATCTTCCAGTGTGTGTCCGGAATTAAACAAATCCCTGAATGTAGCTGGATTGTGAGATGAATCACGCCCTACATAGTTTCTTGTTATGATTCAATTCTAAATTCATACAGCAAAACGCATGCAGAAGATTCCCCTGCCACAACGAAAGAAACCCGACAATTATTTCGATAAAAACTATTTTCCCTCTAGGGTGAAAGAACACTGCCATCAAAATCGTACCAAGAGATGGGGACTCAAATTACATACATGCTAACATATGCAGAATGCCATCAGTCCAGCAACCTCCTTCTCACAGCTACCTAACAAAATACCTGTGGGAAACGCAAACACAGTTCATGAAGGTGAAAGCCTTGATCCAGCAAGGTCATTGTGGGGGCAAAGCAATTTCCATGCTAGTTCATGCTGGTTGTAGCGATATTTTGTGCTGTAATGTTTTTAACTTGGATTTCAAGTTGTATTATGGGGCTGTTTGTGTATATACATATAAACCATTTTGCCTGGAAAGTGGTCTACATATATTTAAAAGAAAGAAATAGCCTTCTGTTTACAGAACTACAGTGGTACCTCAGGTTAAGTACTTAATTCGTTCCGGAGGTCCGTTCTTAACCTGAAACTGTTCTTAACCTGAAGCACCACTTTAGCTAATGGGGCCTCCTGCTGCTGCTGCGCCGCCGGAGCACGATTTCTGTTCTCATCCTGAAGCAAAGTTCTTAACCTGAAGCACTATTTCTGGGTTAGCGGAGTCTGTAACCTGAAGCGTATGCAACCTGAAGCATATGTAACCTGAGGTACCACTGTAGAGCTAATTGTTCAGCTACATTAGCAAAAATAAAGCATTATAAATGCATTATAACACTGTGACACCAGAACTGAAATCAGAAATCTATGAAATTTTCCAATGTGAGCTTTAAAACTCTTTTTCCCCAGAGCATTTCCAGAGCACTTTTTATAGCTGTGTAGATGCAGCCTGTCAGGTTGTTCTTGGCTGTTTATCTCCTGCCTTTTCGCATCCCCTTTTCCCCTTATGCAAGAATCATCTGCTCTCCTGGGCTTGCAAACTAACCAGGGTGCCCGTGCATGATTTCTTGTGTTACATGCTATTGGTACCTATATAGGTGAGGTTCTTGCATAAGATGTATTTGTAAGCATTGGAGTAAAAGAAGAAGTCTCCCTAAAATATAGAGCAAGCTCATAATCTTAAGCTATTTTACAGAAACCTCAATAACCATTCTCTTGACTTTCCCTCAATACACACAGCACTTCTTCTTTTTCTTAGGACTGCAATGCAGGAATGAACACAAACACACAATCCAGGATTGTTTTTGCATTCCTTGCTGACAAGGCAGATGAAGAGCAGCAAAACCCACATATTTTTGCAGGTTGCAATTACCCTATTAGGGTTAAGTAAGAGTGTCAAACTTCTAAATGTAAACCCATGCTCTGTTTCGTTTAAGGATGCTATGAATATCTGCTCCTTTATTAGCCGAGTATATTAGAGTATAAAAAAGGAAGGAGACAAAATGCCGCTGGGTCTATTTTTACTGAAACCAGAGTTGGCAGTAAATGAAAATAATTTGGCGATAAGAGATGAAACTGGAGTCTTATTTGTCTGATATTGATAAGAAAGCACTTGGATAAAGTTGTCTCGCTTGCAGTGTGTTGCCTGTGCTAGACAGCTGGACCCAGGGTCTTGATATCTGCACTAATTATATGAGTATATGGCATGTGGGCTGGCTGCAAATCCCACAGAAGCACAGTAGAGCTTTAGTGGAACAGCTTCTGACACATCACCTTTCCCTCTGTTCACGCCAATCCTCTCTCATTCTTTCTGCCCTCCCTCCAAGAGGAGGGGCTAGAATTCGGGAAACATTTTACTCAGAAGAAAAAAGAAATCAGGATTGCAATCCTACGAGGGAGTAAGTCCCGTCGAACAATGGCAATGAGTAAACTAGCACTGGTTTCAACTATAAATTTTAAGGCGGGATTTGGGTACATTCATTCTGGTGTATTGGTGTTCTGGTATTTTCCCTTCTAAAGATGGTCTGTCAATATACCAAGCTAAAGAATGGAATTGACAGAGCTGTAAAGGGACCAGAGGCTCCATTTCTGTCTGTTCAGCTTTCTTTTCCTTTCTCCAAAAAACAAACAAACCACTAAAGCTTTTATTTATAGATACATGCAGAAAAGCATTCACAGACAATTCTTCAACAAGAAGTAATATAATCAAGCAATTCTAAGTGTGTTAGCGTATCTGTATTGGGATTCCGCGTGTTCTCCAATGATTCCTGGTCCCTTTCACTTCACTTTTCCAGGCAACAGCCCTGACAGTGGGGACATGTGAGGTGGAACCCAAAAACTGAATTCAGAAGTTCAGGGTGGGTATGAATAATTGGGAATGTAGCAACCTCCAAACAACACTTGTTTGAGTCCCATGAAAAATAGCAGTGGATATTAGCAACACCTTTGCAAGCCAGTTTCTCTCTGGGCTGTATTATACTTAATGCTTAACTACATATGTTTTAACAATACCACTTTATTTGCTTCAAAATCTAGCAGTGGCGTAGCGTGGGGGGTGCAGGGGGGGCCGGCCGCACCGGGCGCAACATCTGGGGGTTAGGGTTAGGGGGCGCAAATCCACGGGTTAGGGTGCGCAAATTACTTGCCTTGCCCCAGGTGCTGACAACCCACGCTACGCCACTGAAATCTAGTGCCTTGTCTCTCTCTTTCCCTCCACACACACACATCTTTATGTTGTTTAGTATTCAGCTGAGAGATAACTCTCTACAGTAAAGAGTTACTGCATGCCTCAATGGCACCCAGTTCAATCTCCCTTCTTGCTTCCTTAAACTTCTCCCCCCTCCTCTCCTCTCACTTATTTCTGCCCTTGAGTCCACTTGTACAGTTGTTCCTTGAGTCTACCAACACCTTCAGCATTTCATTGTTAAATGCATCGTCTGTGGTTTTCAGGGCTGCTTCATAAAAAGCTGACCTCAGATTTAATTGGCTTTCCTTTATTAGTCTTCACTGTCTGGTTTAATCCTCCTCTTCCACTGTTTTGTGTAGCGTCAACTAAGGCTAAATGATCTTGGCTACTTGCACTTACTTAGGTTTTCTTGTATGCTGACGCTCCCTCTTATTCGGCAACCGAGTTTTCTTGCCAAAGCCTTAATCGAGGGCACTTATACCTGGGTGTAGGTCCTATTGCATCAACCGAGTTTGCTTTTGAGTAGCGATCTGTAGGGTTGCACTGTAATTTTGACTTCACTTTTCAAGTGACTATACAAACACAGTACAGTATTTTTCTGTGTTCTTTAATGCTTCTGGTTTTTCCCCCCTCACTTGACATGCTGGTCATTTTGATTCATTGTGACTTTTTTTCCTGAGTCAGCTTCTGCCTATTCCTATCATTCTTCCTTTCCTTTCTGATAACAACAGCATTCCTAAAAATAGTTGATTCAGAAGAGCACCGTCTTTGTTCTTCCTTTCTGGCACATTTCAGACTATACAAGTCCATGGTAATATGTATTTCTCAAATTATGATACTGTGCATCTTTAATTTCCAGGACTTCTTTAATACCATGCTTCTAAAATGCTGAGAGGTATAATAATAATAATAATAATAATAATAATAATAATAATAATAATAATTTATTTGTACCCCGCCCATCTGGCTGGGTTTCCCCAGCCACTCTGGGCGGCTTCCATAAAAACCAAACAACACTAAAATATCATACATTAAAAACTTCCCTGAACAGGGCTGCCTTAAGATGTCTTCCGAATGTCAGGTAGTTGTTTATCGTTTTGACATCTGATGGGAGGGCGTTCCACAGGGCGGGCGCCACTACCGAGAAGGCCCTCTGCCTGGTTCCCTGTAGCTTTGCTTCTCGCAATGAGGGAACCGCCAGAAGGCCCTCAGCGCTGGACCTCAGCGTCCGGGCAGAACGACTGTGTATATTTAACATTGTATATATTTAACATTGTCTAGATGCCTCCAGGAAATGCCCATTTTAAAACTGCTGTCCTACCTAACTTACTGGCATATGTTTCACAGTAGAATTCAACTGTGAAACATTTTATCTGATCAAGGATTAGAGTTTAGTGTGGAAAATTCATGTGGCCGGCTTCCTTAGATTCATTGAGTTCCCTTATTTTGCAATTCCAATATGCAGTCGATAACAGAAACAGTTACGGAGACATGGATTTATTATTGTGATCATGCAATCTAAATATTGAGAGATTTTGGTTGTTTATTAAAGCAAGAATTGTATTGGAAAACTGTAAGCCTTTTTGCATGTGCGTATACATTCATTCACATTTGTACTGCATTATGGGCTTTGTAGTCCCTTCTAATTCCGGGATCCAGCAGAGTTGAGGTGTGTGAGTTGGTGTGGCTATGGGAGAAGCAAGACCTGCTTGGGGTGTTAATGCTGTGAACCCCTCCACTGTATATTCAGGTTGCACATATGTGTAAATAAACCATATATCATAATGACACCACAGTCTCTGTTGCCCCTCATTCTGAGGAAACTGAACCCTGGGAAAGAGCCTGGAACCTTGCACCTATATGGTTTATTTTCACATTTACCTGAGTCTACGATGGAGGGGCTCACAGCATTAACACCCTAAGTGGGTCTGGCTTTCCCCTATAGCCACAGCCTTGGATTCAAGCAGAGTCCAGGCATGGCTCTGTCTCTCTGGCTTCCCAGAGCTTCTAGCTCATTCTGCATTTATTCCCCTTTCAGGTTGTGGCTACTAACCTGGGCAGAAAAGCCCATTAGATTGCAGGGAATTTCACCCAGACACTGCTCAGCTTCTACTTCTTCTCTTCTCCTCCAGAAATGCAGACAATGGCAGTCTCTTCAAGACATTTACATGGCCTGCTTGGGCAGCCCCAAAGATTTGGCACCCAGGCAGATTCTTAGTTTGTCTCTATGGCTGGGTAATCCCCACAGAAACTTGCTAAACACCTCGCTGAGACTGTCTCTGAAACGCTGTCTAGTACCTAAGCTTTTATACATGGCATTGGGAAGCAGTTATATCACAATCTGTTTGCACAGCTAGAGGGTGTGAGGGCCAAACAACATCTCCATTGCAATTAGCAAGTGTGGCTGGGTGTTTCGTTTGCTTTTTAAAGCGAATAGTAGACATGTCCCCCTGCCCAATTTGGACCACGGCTCACGCATACTTACTTTGATCCCAACTGAACATACTTGTTCATTTCCCCACAAGGAAAGTTGTAAAGGTTTGGGCTCTGAGAGGCCTAGATTTTGATGGATAAAATTCAGGGATAAAATTTCGACTGGAGAACAGCCAATAGTGTGGAACAGCTTTAGATGCTGTTGGAAAGGAAATGGCATTAACATCTTCCAAAGGAGGATTCAGTAATTTTCTAATGAACACGAAGAAGGATTATAAAACAACTCATTTGAATGATTAAATTCAAACATGAGCAGAGCAGGACAGTGAAGCAACTGCTCGAATAATTTTCACAAGGCACTGAACACTGTTTCTTTACTGTGAGAGGACCTATTGTTTGTGCTTAATTATATAAACACTGTGAGTACACTTGTGATGGTTGTATTTTAGCATTCTATTGTTTGAACACGGTCCAGAGAATGCCGTTCTTGGCTGTCAGATATATAGGCTGTTAATAAACAAACAAATAAAAATACAGAGGGTTGAAAATGGTTTCAGAACCTTGCTTAACCTTTAGTTCTTCTATTCTGCTGGAGAGGTCAGCTGTGTGTTCACTTTTTTAAAAAACAAATATGCCCCAAATTGCTCTCAGTACAGGGCTATTAATCAAATTTGTATGGTGAAAGCGCCAGAGGAATCTCTCTCTCTGTTGGACATGCCAAGCCAGATGCACCTGGACAGATTAGATGCTGGCCATTTCTAACAAAATAATGGTAAAGGGACCCCTGACCATCAGGTCCAGTCGTGGCTGACTCTGGGGTTGTGGTGTTCATCTTGCTTTATTGGCTGAGGGAGCCGGCGTACAGCTTCCAGGTCATGTGGCCAGCAGGACTAAGCCGCTTCTGGCAAACCAGAGCAGTGCACGGAAATGCCGTTTACCTTCCCACCGGAGTGGTACCTATTTATCTACTTGCACTTTGACATGCTTTCGAACTTCTAGGTTGGCAGGAGAAGGGATTGAGCAACGGGAGCTCACCCCATCATGGGGATTCGAACCTCCGACCTTCTGATTGGCAAGTCCTAAGCTCTGTGGTTTAACCCACAGCGCCACCCACGACTTGGTGGCAAATACTCAGTGTCCAGCCTTTCCTTTCAAAGTAAAACGAAGGTGTGTCAGGGGCTGGGCAGAGGAGGAGGAGTGGTGGAGACCTCCTTCCCAGCCTGACCTCCCAGTAAGGAGGAAGAGGAAGATGGTATAGATTTACAACAGGGCTTTGCAGGAGGTCACAGCTCAGAAGCAGATGAGGGGGAAAGTTGGGAAATAATGGGAGAGGAGGAGCAGGCAGAGCCAGACCAGCAGCTGGCTGACATGTTGTCACTAGAAAGCATTCCAGACCCACCATCTCCCAGAACCTGGTGAGCCTTAAAAGTTGGAGAGCAAAGAGCTCGAAGACAGAGGGCATTTAGCAGCACCTGCAGAGGAGGTGATGATGAATGAGGAAGTGGGAGAGAAGGGGGTGGAGATTCACATCGGGACAACGCCATTATCCAAGAGGCTGGGTTCTATAGCCTCTGTAAAGTTTGAAATAAAAAAGGACTGTAAGAAACAACAACAAAAACTTATTTATAAATAATAAATTATTATAATAATTTATTATTTATACCCCGCCCATCTGGCCGGGCTTCCCCAGCCACTTTGGGCGGCTTCCAACAAAATATTAAAATACAATAGTCTGTTAAACATTAAAAGCTTCCCTAAACAGAAACTTTTCCTTGTCTTTATACTTCCCTGGGCAACCAGCCGGGAGCTGCTGACAGCACCCTGACAAGGTGTGGGGAAAGATTGGGCTCCAGTTTCACATGGAGCAAAGGTGGACAAACTAGAAGCATGACGTGTCCCTCACCAGAGGTACTAGCCATCCCCTAATACCCCATACACCCCATGTGCATATAATACAGTGGTGCCTCGCAAGACGAAATTAATTGGTTCCGCGAGTTTTTTCGTCTAGCGAATTTTTCGTCTTGCGAAGCACGGTGTCGGGAAAGTTTTGGAAAAGCTTCAAAAATCACCAAAGTCTTCAAAAACCTCAAAAAAGGCTACCACACCGCGTTCTATGAGTTGCTCCTCGAAGTCAAGTCGCAACTGTATTAACGGTGTTAAGAAAAAGAAAACAAACTTGCAAGACGTTTTCGTCTTGCAAAGCAAGTCCATAGGGAAATTCGTCTTGCGAAGCAGCTCAAAAAACGCAAAACCCTTTCGTCTAGCGAGTTTTTCGTCTTGCGAGGCATTTGTCTTGCGGGGCACCACTGTAATCATTATTCAACTCTGATGCCCAGAGGTGTTGTGAAGATGTCAAGAATACACATGGTTAAGCTGCACTTCACCACAAGGTGGTTACAACAATATAATATGCACTTACTAAACAAATACGTAGTTAGTGATGAAAACAAGGAAAGATGATGAGAACTATGCCAGCATAGATTTCCATTTCAATGCACAATTAAACAATTATACTTGACGCTACCTGCCATAACTCTGATGATGTGTGAACATGGCGAAGGGACTTGTGTATGGAAAAGCACATGGGAAGGCAAATGATCTTTCAAAGTCTTCTTCAGCAGAAATGGTGATGTGCAGGTATTCAAAGGCAGGGCCAACCCTACTATTGGGCAGAGTGAGGCAGTCATCTCAGGTGGCAAAAGCTCCCCAGCTGCCCCTTCTGAACCCCTCATTTCTTTCCTCCTGTTGTAGGACAGAGCTGTGCATGCCATATAGCTTGCCCCATACTCTCTAAGCTGGCCAGTGGCTTTCAGGCCAGTGTTGAAGGAAGGCTCAGCTGCTGGCCAAGGCAGCTTTTGTGCACGAAGTATTTTTGAGGGGCACAATCTTGTCCTTTGCCTCAGGAATTAAAATGTCTTAGACTGGCCCTGCCTGGAGCGGTCATACTACCAGAACAGATGACCTTATTCTCTTATAATAGCAATGGTGCCCACTTGTGAGGTGCTGGAAGTGAGTTCCGGCTGGGGGAAAAGCCCTGCAGATGACCAAAGCTTTATGTTTGGCTGGCAGTGAATATATATATCTATATATTTTAAAGCAAGAGAAGAGAGATCAAAACAGGAACATGGAAGTGGGTCACATTAATTACAGCGGTACCTCAGGTTACAGGCGCTTCAGGTTACAGACTCTGTTAACCCAGAAATAGTACCTCGGGTTAAAAACTTTGCTTCAGGATGAGAAGAGAAATTGCGCAGCGGCAGCAGCAGGAGGTCCCATTAGCTAAAGTAGTACCTCAGGTTAAGAACAGTTTCAGGTTAAGAACGGACCTCCGGAACGAATTAAGTTCTTAACCCAAAGTACCACTGTAGTACCAAGAAGGTACGCTAAGGACCAGATCTTAACTTAATTTTGTTGAACATAATATCATTTACAACTGACTGGATTCTGACTGTATTTCAGATTTAATCAAGAACATGCTTGCAGCGGGGTAGAAAATGGCTCATTGTATCATGCTTGATGGCTTTTCATTAAAGACTCTCTTTTAAATGTGTCAGATATTATTTCAAAAATGAGAGAATGCCTGTATCCTTACAGCACTGTGAATAAAAACCCTTAGAAATAATTTCCTGTGCAAATAACCAAAGGTGAGATAGCACTGCTTTTCAACCAGGGGCTGTGTGATGGGCACTTTAAAAAACAGAAGCACCAATTCTATCTTTGGGGCTTCCCTAGAGTTTCAATGGAAGGGGAATAGAATGAAAATCTGCAACCCTCTACGTACATAGTTACACCGTGCAAATCCCAGGCAAGCTCTTGTTGCTCACAAGAGACTCTGGATTAAAGTGGCTTTGTGTTCTTCATGCTAGTCGATTCTGTATGAGATTGCAGGTTAGAAATGTTAGATGTTTCTGATACAATGACATGGGACCATTTCAAGGAGAGAGACAGTGGTGATAAAGAATATAACTGTAGTCTGTAAGGAAGTTTTCCCTGCAAGATCTTAGAAGTCCAGTTCTCATTAGCTTGGAGCAGGGCTTTTTAGTGTGGCTTCCTGTTCTGTAGAAGAGCATTCCTTGTCAAGATATTTGAGGCGCCCAGAATGTGCACTTTCTGGAAACAGCTGAAGGTATTTTTGTTCTGACAGGTTTTCCTAGCAGGGTAGATGGGTCTTTACTACAAGTATCTACTTTGTATGGTTCTAGCTTTGTTTTTAAAAGTTTTTATTGTTAAAATAAATCAGCATTAATACACATATATTGCAAATATACAAGCATACACACATACATTCCATACAATCCTTAAAAATGTTCAAACATACCTACATTCAATCCCACAGATAATTCCTAGCTTTGTTTTAGACGCATTTGCTGTCATATATATATATATATATATATATATATATATATATATATATATATATATGCTGTTTTTAACGAACGTCATCCATGAGACAGTTGTACAGACAGCTATTAATAAAAAAAAAGAATCAGAATGTAACCCAAATTGTGAATGTAGTTGTTGAATGATATTTCAGCATGCCAGTACAATTCTTTGAGATGTAGTTTGCTCAGCTCAAAATATGATGAAACTTCTGTCAAAAAAACCACAGCTATGTTTTTAAAACCTTGGTGATCGGTCTTTTTGTCCGTTTGTTTATTTATTTTACTGCGTGAGATTTACACTTCAGATAAGAAGTAAAAAGCAAATCAAATTCTTCTGGGCAGAAAAACAAATAAAAACTGTATCACATTCTTCCTGACAGAAAGCAATGACAAAGAGTTTGGAACAGCACACGCAGCGTTTGTTCAGTCTTTCGGGGTGCCAAAAGCTTTCAAAATGCTTTCAAATGCAGTTCAGAGATCTAGCCCCTCTCATATTTATTTTTATCCTGAAGCCCAAGGACAATAATAATGGTCTCAGAAGGGATGCCTGCTTGTGCTGTGAGCAATGTTAGTGGTGGATAGCTTTAGTGGAGCTTCTCTGTTACATTTCCAAATGGATTTATTTTACACTAAAATAAAGAGAGGTGTGTACTTTGTGGCCCTGCTTATCACCGATGTCTTCTGCATAAGCCCTGTTCAATATTTTCCCCCCAATAACACATTTTTAATAGGACATGTGCAGGAAACATTCACAATAAATAATGGTATTGCTTTTTAATAGTACATACGAATATGACAAATAATGACAGTACTTGCTGACAATACTTTTTGGTGCCTATGAGTCTGCAATGAATGTAAATGACTAGCCCTTTTAGTGTGGGATAACCAGCCTCATATAACTAATATGCTCAAGTCTAATTAATGCATTAAGGGTTAAAACCACAGAATAAGCTGTCCTGGCAGGCTTAGCAAGGTCACTTCCTCTTACCTTGGGAGGAAAAGGGCAATCAAGCCTGTTGTTCAACCTTCAGTCTACCTCAGAGTGTGAAGAGCTTAGCCATATGACTCTCATCAGCCATTCTTGAGTTTAATTTAGGATTTTTCACCACTTTGCACCTAAGCCAAGTTTTACTGCCTGTGCAAATTTTCTGAACGCTGCATGGAAAAGCACACGAACCAGACCTTTGAAAGGTTTGTAAGTAAACCAATTTCTAACTTACCAATCATGTGATCTTTTTTTCCTATGCTGGGGGAAGTGGGGAGTTTTGGAACTGACAAAGACATACCTTAAATGTCTTAACAGCCTATATTTCCACACTTTGCTTTGGTGCAGCTTTTGTGATTTTAAATCCTTGCATCAACATGTAGAACAAGAATATTTAGTGTGATACAGTGAACAGACTGTCTGGCTTGCACCAGGTTCAAATCTCCATTCAGCAGAGGCTCACTAGATGACTTGGAGCCAGTCACTATCTCTAACCTACTCTCACAGGGTTGGTGTGAGAGTGAATGGGATGCGGAGCCTGACAGCATCATGCCCAGAACTCAGTGTGATGTGGTGGTTAGTCTTGGACTGGAGAGATCCATGCTTGACTTTCCACACTGTCATGGAAGATCAACCTTTACAGGGTTGCTGTGAGGATAAAATGATAGGAGAGTATACAGTGCCTTGAGATCTTTAGTGGGAAAGCAGGATATAAATATTATAAGTATATAAATATTATATAAACAAATGTAAATATTATAAATAAATGAATACCGTGCATCCCTTCCTGTTTATGAATGAGCTGTTCAAAGAGACTATGTGTTTCTTGAGTGTTCTCCAGAAAAGTATCTGGATTGTTAAATGGAAGTAGGAGTTAATATCATACCCTCCAACATTTCTCTGATGGAAATAGGGACATCCTATTCAACAACAACAGCAATGCTGTTATTTATACCCTGCCCATCTGACTGGGTTGCTCCAGCCACTCTGGGTGGCTTTCAGCACATATATAAAAACAGAATAAAACATTAAACATTTAAAAAACTCTTCCCTATACAGGGCTGCCTTCAGATGTCTACTCTAGATTGCATAGTTACTTATCTCCTTGGCTCAGGGATTGCATAACTCCATAGGTAAAGGTAAAGGGACCCCTGACCATTAGGTCCAGTCGTGGCCAACTCTGGGGTTGTACAACTCATCTCGCTCTGTGGGCCGAGGGAGCCGGCATACAG
Organism: Podarcis liolepis; assembly: GCF_965112155.1. Taxonomy (NCBI): domain Eukaryota; kingdom Metazoa; phylum Chordata; class Lepidosauria; order Squamata; family Lacertidae; genus Podarcis; species Podarcis liolepis. The sequence goes on along the minus strand of NC_139563.1, from coordinate 39,850,453 downwards.
CTTCTGGGTCATGTGGCCAGCATGACTAAGCTACTTCTGGTGAACCAGAGCAGTGCACGGAAACACCGTTTACCTTCCCGCCAGAGTGGTACCTATTTATCTACACTTTGACATGCTTTGAAACTGCTAGGTTGGCAGGAGCAAGGACCAAGCAATGGGAGCTCACCCCGTCGCAGGGATTCGAACCACCGACCTTCTGATTGGCAAGCCCTAGGCTCTGTGGTTTAGCCCACAGTGCCACCCGCGTCCCTGCATAACTCCATACCCTCCATGAAAATAGGAACATCCGAAGGAAGAGCGGGACATTCCGGGATAGTTTCTGTAAATCGACACTGTCCCTGGAAAATAGGGACATTTGGAGGGTCTGTAATATGTGCAAGTGTGTCTATGATATATAATGTGTGTGCATGTGCGTGTGTGCATTGTGAACAAAACTGATGAAATCAGCTAAGGCTCCGCACGGCAGGCCCTTTCAGCTGAAGAGATACTGATGAGAAATTAGTAAAACAGGCAGGAGCAATGAGAAGGTCTCACAGTCAGGGGGCTCATTCTTCCTCATTTGGAAGTCACAGCGTTGTGGAGGGAAGTATTCTAGCCACCATATGGCACTAGCTGTCAGTCTGGTTGAAGTTAAAAATAGCCCGCTCCTGCTTTCTTCCTCAGCGCCCCCAAGATTACCGTGCTGCCTGGCAAGGTATGCTGATGGCCTTCTTTGACTTTCAAATTGGGCGTTTTGTATACCCGAATGATAGTTTTAAAAAATGCACTTCTTCTGTCATGTAATCATGTAAAAGAGTGCTAAAGCTGTGTCAAAACTGAGCTCTGGGGGAAAAATATTATAGACTGGTATACCAAAGAAATGCTGCACTATAAGTAATCTTGCATATAATAAAGCATGATAAGCCCGTGCTATTCAGGGCTCTGTGGCTGGGGAACGTGCATGGAAATAGCTCTGTCAGTCTGAACAAAATCACTTGCTTGCATTCATCGGAGTTACTGGCTGCACAGAATGCAGAAGAATGTAATTTAACAGCTAACCTCAAAATAAATAGATGCTCTAAGTCAAGTTTCTCAAAGGAGGCCTAGAAGTGTGTTGTGGGGGGGGGTAGTCAATATGTTGTGTGTGTGGAGAGTGAATAACAGCTTTGGGGAGTCATTGGGAGGAGGGAAGGGAAAAAAGGGGGGACTCATATTCTATGGTTCTGATTCCATTTGATTTCCCTACAACTGCTATAGAAGTAGTTAAACAAGAACTACATGAAGTGCATTTACTAAGGTGAGGTCCAAATGTAACAATTACCGCATAGTCAGGGAGTGAGGGGAAATGTTGTGAGCTTCTAACACTGACGGAGCATCTCCACCCCCATCGTTCAGCCCAGACACTGAGGTCCACCTCCGAGGACCTTCTGGCGGTTCCCTCCCTGCGAGAAGTGAGGTTACAGGGAAGCAAGCAGAGGGCCTTCTTGGTAGTGGCACCTGCCCTGTGGAACGCCCTCCCATCAGATGCCAAGGAGAAGAGAAACTATATAACCTTTAGAAGACAGCTGAAGGCAGCCCTGTACGGGGAAGCTTTTTAATGTGTAATGTTTTATTACATTTTTATATTTGTTGGAAGCCGCCCAGAGTAGCTGGGATGACCCAGTCAGATGAGCGGGGTAATAATAATAATAATTCACAAAGCACATAGTTCAACTATGGAATTTGCTCTGATGAGATGTAGTGATTGCCAGCAACTTGGATGGCTTTAAAGGATGCTTAGACAAATTTGTGGAAGACAAAGCTCTCATTAGCCATTATGGCTGTATCTGTGACTGTATGCCCCCAAACACCAGATGCTGGGAATGACAAGCGGGGAGGGTGCTATTGCACCCAGGTCCTGTTTCTGAGCATCCCATAAGCATCTTTAAAAAACTTAAAATAAGCCAGCATTTTCTGAGATGCCTGCTCTGGCGCAGTCCCCATTCCCTAATTCTCTTGAGTCAGACAAAACTCGTCGTGTCTGGTCCTCAGCACCACATGCCTAGTGAGCAGTGGGAACCTAGACATTTGCCAGAATCTTGCTAAGACTCTGGATTATTTCCCCAATCCTCAAGAATGTCTTGCACTTCCTGCAAAATTCACGAGATGCCACCTACGACAGAAGAGAAGTACTTCCAGAGCATAAAGCCAGTATATTTTCTGTGTATGTTTCAGATCAATACTACACTGTAAATTCTATTTGCAATATGACATTTAAAATAAGATGTGAATCTTTGGTGCTGCTCAGCTGTGGAGTTCAAAGGGTTTCCTCTGCCCATCTGTTCATTCCGTGCAGCCAAAGGGATGGAAGCTGTTTTTCTCGATCCAGTTGGGTCCAGGGGTTTCTCCTTTTCTGCCAAGCTGCTCAGAAGGGAGCCTGTGGTATCCAATATACTTTTCTCTTCAGTATGCGAGGAAAGCTGAAGCAAGACCAGACTGATTTTGTCTCTTGCTGAAAGTCAGGAACTCATCCAAAATTAGAACCAGGGATATTCTGTACCATTCCTGTTGTGATGCAATAGTAAATTCCCATCCTATAGATCAGAGGAGGGGGCCCTGTGGTTCTTCAGATGTTATTGGACTACATCACTTGGCACCCGTAACCATTGCCCATGCCTAGCTGGGGCTGATGGGAGTTTAAGGCTGTGGTAGTAGAGAGTCGGGACGCGGGTGGCGCTGTGGGTTAAACCACAGAGCCTAGGACTTGCTGATCAGAAGGTCGGCGGTTCGAATCCCCGCGACGGGGTGAGCTCCCGTTGCTCGGTCCCTGCTCCTGCCAACCTAGCAGTTTGAAAGCACGTCAAAGTGCAAGTAGATGAATAGGTACCGCTGTGGTGGGAAGCTAAAAGGTGTTTCCGTGCGCTGCTCTGCTTCGCCAGAAGCGGCTTAGTCATGCTGGCCACATGACCCCGAAGCTGTATGCCGGCTCCCTCGGCCAATAAAGCGAGATGAGCGCCACAACCCCAGAGTCGGTCACAACTGGACCTAATGGTCAGGGGTCCCTTTACTTTTACTAGTAGAGAGTCAGGGGAGGCCCACAGACTTACAGAAAGAAAAAATACTCCTAAGTTGAAGTAAGAGTAGTGAAATTGCAGCTAAGAAGCTCAAATCATATATATGACTGACACCATTCTTGGAAATTAAACCAATGTCCATTCAAAAACTTTACCTGCAGAAATGTATAGTTATAGCTGAATAATATTTACAGTCACATGCTTCTCCAAGCTTGGGCCCACAGTCTCTTCTTCTAACTTCCAAACAACTGTATTTCCCACTATTTCCAGAGCTCAGCACTCAGCCTTCTGTATCTCAGTTAGGCCATGCCTTGCAGCTCCTATGAGAGATTTCCACTTCTACCTTCTCCTGCATCTTTGCCCTCTTTCTTTCAAGCAGAGAAGATGCACTTCAACACTCTATTGAACTTAGCAGTGTTCACAGTGAAGTCTAAAGCACATTCATCTTGCTTCACATAAAATGTAGTCTTTCCTTCACTCGATACCTCTCCCATGTGGCCAACCTTAGCCAGTCATATGAGAACTATTAGGGAACTCTCTTGAATTCAGTTACCAACCAATCCAATTTAAATGTGTAGGAATGCATTTCGATTTCAGTGAATTAAATTATCATACTTAACATACTAGCACTAGTATGCACTGGCTATAGGATTCAACTTGCTTCAGAATATAAACTGTATATTCCAGAGCTACTCTGTATCTTACTAATTCAACTTGTTATTAGATCTAACAAAAAAGAAGCTCAGCCCTGCTTCCAGATGGTCCTGCACTCTTGCTGCTTTCTGAAGACTTCAGTCTCTGGCGCTGCTGTAACAGTGGCAGTGGTAACAGATGCCCAGCGGCAGCAGAGCAAGATGGTTACTGGGGAGCTGCCCTGGCCCATCCTGACTGTTCCTTTGCAGCTCACCTAGGCACAATGCCCATGGCATATGCTTGCCTGCCTGCCTGCCTACATCACCTCACCGCTGTTCTGTCTCCACATTGCAGCAGCCATGCAAATTGCAGTATGGCAACATCTGTTCTTGCAAAAATAAAATATAGCGGGATAAAATGCAATTGAGGCCTAGAGCCTCTAGCAAGCAAAGATTCTTCTTGTCATGCTGCCTTTGAAAAATACATAGTCCTTGTCGCAGATACTAATATTGTGAAGTTTGAAATGACCGGATTTCATAAAACTGACTCCTTTTGGAAACGAAGCATTGTCCAGACTCATTAAAATATTATTCCAATTTTACTAGCAAAACTCTTCAAAAAAACAGAACATAAACATCAAATGTACACAAAAAATATCCATACAATATCTCCTGCTGTCCAGCACAGGCTCAGCATCTTAGAAAATCTAGAGACAAATGACTCTTTGTCATTATCTCTGCTTCGTAGGGTTGGGTATTGCACAACAACCTGAGAAGGAATCTAAGGAAGTAAGCAGATGGAAGTATTCATAAAATATCCCAGGATCCTTTGCCTCTGTGAGGAAAGGCTGCTGATTTTGCTTTGAACCAAGAACCGCAGGCATCTGTGGCTATGTAAACAAGGCCTCATATTTGTAATGTGCCTTGAAAAAGAGAGCTTGCATGTTGGCCTGGGAATCAGCATGCTTCTTCACCCCACTCCCTCCCTCTTCCCCCCTTGTTTTGCTGCCTGCACAGCGGCAGGTGGTTACAGCTTTCAAAATAGTCTTCAGAAAATGTGCAAATTGAGCCAGAGAGCTATAGGAACATAATTGATTTAATCAGATCACAGCATCTTTCTAAAGTTGTTTGTGGAACTCTACTCCCGGGGTAGAGAAAGGCTCCAGGGTTGCTCTAACAAACTGAAAAGGGGGATTTAGCGCTAAGGATCCCATCTGCCACCTAGTTCATTTATAAATGCAAAAATTAATTTGTGGAAAGTTTAAAGGTTTTGTTTAATTAAACTCTAAGTAGTGTTGGAAGCTACTTGGAGTTTAAGATGCAGCTTGCCAGTGTGTGTGAGCTTCCAAATTTTGATGCTAGCTCTGCCGGTGACCTGCCATATAGACCTGGGCACATCACTGTATCCCTCAGTGCTTCTGATTCATCCTTCACTTGACATTAAAGAATTACTGAGAATACTTTCATAGGCGGCACACAACAGATAAGTGATTACCAGGAGCCAAAGGGGTGGGGACTCATAATATGCTAATTACGAGAGAGAGACTGAAATTGAGCTTGGCTTTCTACATAATCTTATTTTTACATGATTGGCAGCTGAAAAGAGCACAAGGAGTTAGAAGAATTTGTCTCTGGTAATTTTTTGAATAGGTTCAAGTGGCATCAGGAAACCAGAAATAACCAGGCAAGAAAAGTAGGATGCACAATTAGGGCCACTTTATATGACATAGGAACATAATAAACATAGGCAAGTACATAGGGGCGAAATGAAACCATGGGTGTGGAATATCCCCTGACTCGATCTCGCTCCTAAGCCTGTTGACTTGGTGAGTCTACAGGGCTGGATTTAGGTTTGATAAACTACTGAAGGTAATGGGGCCCTTTATATGTCCAGCTGCCCTTTGTCAACAACATATTGTCGCTTTTTTGTGTTGAATATATGCTATCTGGTAGTTTATGGACCTATAGGTATCTAAAGCCATTTGCACATGCAGAATGTAGGCACCCTATCTACAGAAATGAGCAAACCAGTGATATTTGAGGGAGCAGGCTAGCAGGCTGTATGTAGGTTTTATTTTACAGTGGTACCCTGAGTTACATACGCTTCAGGTTACATACGCTTCAGGTTACAGACTCCACTAACCCAGAAATAGTACCTCGGGTTAAGAACTTTGCTTCAGGATGAGAACAGAAATCGCGCAGCGACGGCGCAGCAGCAGTGGGAGGCCCCATTAGCGAAAGTGGTGCTTCAGGTTAAGAACAGTTTCAGGTTAAGAACGGACCTCCGGAACGAATTAAGTACGTAACTAGAGGTACCACTGTATTTGTTTTTAATCTTATATTTTGGAAATGTACATCCAGGGTTGTTTTTTCCTTTAAATTTTTTGGGAGGCCCCATGAGAATGGAGCCCTAAGCTATAGCTTGTTTAGCTTATACGTAAATCTGGCACTGTGAATCTACCTTGCAGAGAGTAAAGTTGGCCTGCAATTTGAAATCTTTCCTTCTGCCAAACCCTTAAGGTGGGGTCTTCCTGACACCCCCTTGGGGCTGCACCAATTTCAACAGGTCTACTTTGAGTATGACTTAGCTGGGTGTCACCCAGTGGGAATAAGTAAGCAGCAAAGCATCCCAAATGTTTATTTTCAGCCCCAAAGTGGAGGTGACTTCGTACTTGGTGGCTGGCTAATTGCTTTGGGATCTGTGGGGATGAGCTACAGTATCTCAATTTAGTGGTTTTCTAGGGGTGCGGAGCAAAGAGTTTTGTGTCTGTGGGATCAATACATCTTTGCTGCCAAGGCTCGGGTCTCCGGGGGAATCACACCTGCTGAGGCAAGAACTATATACATTCATGGGGAAATAATAAAGAAACAGAAGCAAAATGAAATGGAGGTTGCATTTGAATGCTCCTATCCCAAGGCCAGCCCAGCTCCGATATCAGATATGAAAAGGTATTAAATGAGAAGTGTTCATGCCTGGAGACAGATAACAGGGAGCTGCTAATAGGATCTTAACGTGTTAGAAGAAACCCACTAGGTACTGCTCTGTGAAAAGGGGATAACCTTAGCAATGTGTTGACCTTATGTACAGAGCAAACAGCATCAAGATGCCTCCCCTTCTCTTGCCTGCCTGTCTGCAAAATAGCATTTAGCTTTGATTTCAGTTTTTAGCTTTTATATATCCTGCCAAACATCTCCAACAGGGCAGCAGAGGGTAGCTTACGATAAAGACAGACAGAAATACAATACCTGCTTAACTATGAGCATCAAACCCCGAAAACCTACAGCACATATTAGCTGTAAGCAATAGAGATTTTAAAGAAGAACAGCCAGATTAATTGGCTGCTTTATATACGTTTTATGTTCTGAACTTCTTACTCTGCCTAGAGCCTTTTGGATCAGGTGAGATTAACCCAATAATAGAAAGCTAATACATACCAGCTGATTATATGGCAGACAGCCTGCTTCCTATAGCATATGAATAATAGAATAGTTTTATACTTTAGGTGCCTTTGGCTTCAATGAGAGAGAGAGTTAAGCATAGGCTTAACAGGTTGCCGATGAATGTGTTATCTTGGCGCATTATGGGCACAAGAATGCCCTGGGCAGGATGCAGACGCACGTATAGGGTTGTCATATTTTGAACAGCAAAAAAGAGAACACATTTGTTGACTTCTACTTTTAACTATGGGTCATTATGGCAACTCTCATTTTAAATACCCCTACTATATGTAGGCTATAGAAGCTGTGATATATTGCGAATAGCAATGTTCTTAACTTTCAACAACAAAATAATAATAATAATAATAATAATAATAATAATAATAATAATTTCTTCCAGTAGCACCTTAAAGACCAACTGAGTTAGTTCTAGGTATGAGCTTTCGTGTGCATGCACACTTCTTCAGATACCTGAAGAACTGTTTAACGTGTGCATTTGGACTCTCCTTAAGGGCAGGGGGATGTTAACTCTCGCCCTCCCAGATTCCTTTTCCAAGATCTTGTAGCTGAGCCAGAATCTAGTTCAGCCGCAAGATTTATATAGTATGTAGCTAGTTTAAGATGTTGCTCTGTCGTGCTTCTTTGCTGCAGACCAGCTTAGCCAGGTGCCTTAGATTTGAGTCTAATAAAGTAGGAACATTTTATTGGATTACTGTACAGTGGTACCTTGGGTTAAGAACTTAATTCATTCTGGAGGTCTTTTCTTAACCTGAAACTGTTTTTAACCTGAGGTACCACTTTAGCTAATGGGGCCTCCCACTGCCACCACGCCACCGCCACACGATTTCTGTTCTCACCCTGAAGCAAAGTTCTTAACCCGAGGTACTATTTCTGGGTTAGCGGAGTCTGTAACCTTAAGTGTCTGTAACCTGAAGTGTCTGTAACCCGAGGTACCACTGTAAAAAAAAAAAAAAAAACCAAACGAGAAACCCCATTTTGCCAAAATTTAAAAATCCACTCGGGTAGAAATTTTTATCCTGAAAAAGAGGATGTGTATGGAGAAAAAGAGAACATCTGGCAACCAAACCTGAGAAAGAGGATGTGTCCTGAAAAAAGAGGACATATGGCAACCTTACACATAGGAAGCTGGACAAGAAGCAAATATACATAGGGTGTACTGTATTCGCATCACCACTGACCACAGCCATTGCTCTTCCACTGCTGGTGGGTCCATGGATGGGCTTCAGGGGCTCCGTAAACTGGGTGTGGAATGCAATGAAATGCAATAAAATGAAACGTATGCAAAATGTGCTTTTTCTGGGTATTGGCTTCATAGCCTTCCTCACATTCTCAAAGGGATAAACCTCCATCACAATGAACAGGAATTGTGTAAGAACATCATCCCGGTCTGCCCAAATCCTTCTGCTTTGGCTGACAGAGGGCATCCCAGACCAAATTACTTCTCTCTCCTCCCAAACCTTCCTCTTCATTGATTACTTTCTCCATATCCACAGACAGCATTGTCACCCAGCCTGTTATCCAGGCATAAAACCCAGGTGTGTTCACATTTAATCTGTTTTCTAGTGCTGTCACTTCTCCTGACACAACAGAAGGACGTGTGGATCCAAAATTGGCCTCAACAGTCACTTACGGATACACTGTTAAGACTGTGTTCATGGAAGACAATCTTACTTGGCTATGAGTGATCTCCAAAAAAGAAGAAAAACTTGGCTTCCCATCTCCTTCTGTAGCCAGCACAAAGTCCATGCCCTTAACTGTAAAGTCCAGCACCTTGACCAACACCATCTTTGGGCTCACATATGACCCTTGGAGAGTTGCCCAGAAGCAAAGGACCGTAGCTCAGTGTTAGAGAATGGGTCCTCCATGCAGAAGGTTCTTGGTTCAATCCCTGGCAGAGCTGGGGCAGACTCCCTGTCTGAAATCCTGAAAAACCACTGCATGTCTGTGAAAGGCAATGTTGGGTTAGACAGACAAAAACTGTGACAATATGAAATGAGACTGCTGGTCTTAAAAAAAAGGGGAGGGGGTATGCTGTCCCTGCTTGCAGCTAAACTGAAATATCAGATTTTAAAGATCCTTGTTACCTTACCACTGACGTAATCGTTCATTATGGCTTTGGTAAATGCTAGTGCTTGGCAAAAGCAGGTTTTGCAACAGGCAAGCAGGTGTGTTTCGGCAGCTGGAACAACAGAGCTGTCAAAGCGAATCCTCCCCCCGCCTCCTCTGTATAGATCTGCTGGGTATGCCAATGAATAATGGATTGTGAGAGATCATACATCTCCTTCTGGATTATATGAGCAGGTGAGGACATTCTAAACTTATGTTAATTACTCCATAAACACAGCCGGATAATAGCAGGCTGAAAAGCCTTTGAGAGGGCGACGACAGCCTAGGATTTGCTCTCACCAAACCTGCTTTATTTCATTATGAAGAAGACAATCACAATGCATTGCATTCTGCTTCGGGAGGTTTGCATTGTTCTGTTGGTTGGAGCATATTAATTCCTGGTATATTTTTGAACCCCAAGTTGCTGGTTCTTCCCTACGCATCTTAGTGGGCACCTCCACACATTGGACTTGGGCCTGGTCACAAGGGAAGCAGAATTCATTAGTGGAGTGGGCTGTACTATTGTCACAGTCTTCAAGATGAGATATAAATCTCAGCCAATGTTTTAATGATTACCCCTGTTTCCATAATTATAGCAACTGATTACATGCTTTCATTTATATGTTGACAAACTCTTCTATGACTCGTTAGCTACAATTATTTGCAGGGTTAACACCCCACCCCCGAAATTTGTCCATTCCAAATTCTCTGGAGCATCCAGTTTAAAATAATGGGCCGCTGGAATAAATCCACTGCTTCTATAAGGAACAAGCTCCCTCGTGAAATGATTGACAGCAGAAGCATTAGATAAGCATAATGAATCTTCAGTATTAACTTGCATAAAGATGCATGAAGATAAGCTATCCTGTTCGAAAAGCTATTTTGTTCACTTAGGCCACAAATGCAGCAGTATTGATACTGAATGTTTGCCGACAGATATTCTGTGACATTTCAGCTAGAAATTGTGGGTTATTCACTTGATATCCTCATCTGCATAGAAGCTAGGGGCAGCCTACTGGGAGGGGAAGATACAAATGTCTGTAGCAGGTTCATATTGGGAAAATAGCAGAGATGATGATGATGATGATGATATCACTTCTCACACAGAGAAGGATGTCTCAAGTGACTCGCCGTGAAAAAGGCAATAAAACCGTACATAAAGCAACAAGAAAACACAATATCTAAACATGTGCATACAAAAATATTTTTAAAAACCCAAATCATATCCACCCCACTAAAATATCAGCACTAAAACAGGCAACCTCCCCACCCCCCGCCACCGCTAACTCACTACTCTCAAATTTAGCATAATTTTTTTAGCCCTGCATCTAAAAGTGGGCAGTGATGTTGCCAATCTTCCTTTCTACTGTGCCACTTCTCATCTCATTTGACTCTTGTACTTTCTTCTTGCTGCTATAGTATTTATATACATAGATTATATATCATGCATTTTGTATATTAAATAGGCTGAACTCTGCTCTTCACTCCTTCTGCGATTTGGTTTGGTTTCTCTGTCTCTGTCCAGCTCCTGCCTCCCATACATTCCATCTCCTGAGAGTTACAGTGGAGCAAAAGGCCAGGCTGAGAAAAGGAATCTCCTCCCTCTCTTCTGCTCTCATTTTAATGTTTGATGTGCTCCTTCTTGTAATTCTATAAGCCTCTCTCCCGCTCATCTTATATATAAATATCTTGGATTTCTAACCCATGCAAAATTGCTTTATGCAAAACAAAACAAAAGTCAAAGGGCTTAATGAAGAGATGTGTACCTCTAAGAAGGGGGAACGAATGCCTGAGACCTGTGATCCGTCTGACATGTGATTGCCAAACACCCAACAAAAAAAGCACCTACAGTTCCAACATGCTTCTGTATTCCCCTTCTGAACTGGAAACAAAAAGGAAGGGAATAATTTGACTGCAGTTGTTAGGGGCATTCCTTGACCAAACACAAAAAGGGTGATGTCATGGACTGGTTAGATGCAAAGAATGGTGGGAACCCCCAAGGGAAGGCAGCTCAGAGCCCAGGGAGGAGTGGTGGGACAATATTGAGTGGCTACAGGGAGGAGACTGGGAAGTGGAGGTATCCATAGCTGTCAACCGTCCCTTATTTGGCGGGAAACTCCCTTATCCCAGCGCTGTGTCCTACTGCTGTCCCTTATTGATGATGTCGCTTAAATTTCCCAGGTTTCAAAGGAAGCAGCTCCTCTCCCTCCCTCCCTCCCTCCCTGCCAGCCAGGGAGGAGGGAGGCTCCAACTGTGTTGCTTGGCTGCGTTGCTCACCCAATAAGGAGTCTAAGAACGACGGGGGGGTGGAGCTTGCATGCCTTGTGCCGATCAAATCGGCCGCGTTGCCTGGGGACTCGCCTTTGCTCAGCGCTTCCCAGCGGAGAGGTGATGGTGGTTTTCCTTGCTGCATCCCCTTTGCCGGGGTGCTGCGCTGTGGGAACCACCGCTTGAGGCTTCGTTTGGCTGCTGACTGGGCTTTCTGCCTTTGGCTCAGAGGGGCTCAGAAGTCGAACATACCTGTGCTTGGAAAGTCCCTTATTTTGGCTGCTGGTCCCTTATTTTTGAGGCTGCTGGTCCCTTATTTTCAAATCTGTAAGTTGACAGCTATGGAGGTATCAGAAGCTGAAGAGGTAACAGGGCTGACTGAGCTGGGGTGAATCTGTGGCAGAGAGAAGTCCAGAATCAGAGGCAGAAGCTGAAGCAAGAGAGTGGGATGAGGAGGACCAAGAGACAGAGATGAATCAGGCTGGTGAAGAGTCATGGGTGTCTCCCCCTCCTGCTATGACAAGCTTCCTTCCCCACTTGTCTCCCAGTACCAGAAGAGGCATAAAAAGGGTGGATAGGTTGGCTGCACAGAGGTGTAGTCTCCGATTGCTTGGAAAAGGCCATGGAGAGGAAGGGAGGTGGGATTTTTTTAGTCTCAGAAACTGATTTTCATGGACTAAGTCCACTGAGAATGAGCTGCTCTGCTCAACAGGCCTGACACTCAACCAAATCTGTGGAGACAGTGTTTTGTTTTTTTGCTAATAAAGAGTTAACACCAACTTTGAACTGTGTGATTACTGGCTGGCACACTCCTGTGTCAGGTGAGGATTAGTGTGAGTACCAAGGAAAGGGGAACTGACTGACAAAGGGGCAAAAGGCAAGATTAATGATTGCATCTATAGATAAATCTTGGAGGTGGGAGCACACTGAAAAACAGAAATCAAGGTAGTACAGAAATAGTAAGTTAAAAACAACAACGAAGGATACTAAAATTGAATTTGTTTTAGTTTTGTAATGTATAGTACAAAATAATGAAACAATAAACTATCCATGCTGGGATGGCTGTAAGGAAGGCAGCTATAGGTAGAGATAAGCTTCTAAAGGCAGCTGGATTGCAAAACTATCAGAAAGACAATATGAAATGCTCTTACAATGATTATGTCTACATACCTATCCAGTTCCAGTTACTGTTGCTGGACTGCCCGGATGTGGTGCTACATTACAAAAAGATTCATATCAGCTGTTTCGGATGCTTTAAATATTCCACTTTGCTAAGCAATATCCCATCTTCACGAAGCATTGCTGAATGTGATGGGTTTTTCCTTAGCTCAATCAAAATCTCAATTCAGTGTGGCCTGTGATTTTATTTTTAGCTAGAAACACCTTTCACTATACATTTCTGCCCATAGATTTGTGACCTGCACCTCCCTTCTCCCCCATGGATGCCTTCCCTTTTTTTGGTCTCTCCTCTGCAACTATACTCTCACAAAATCTCTGCCATCCAAGGCCCTCTTTACACACACACTGAACCTCACGGGTACCATTTGCCTATGCAGTATGTAAATACTTCAACCAGGGCCAGATTTAGGTTTGATGAGGCCCTAATCTACTGAAGGTAATGGGATACTTAATATGTCCAGCTGTCCTTTGTCAACAACAAATTGTCGCTGTTTTTTGTGTTGAATATTTTAGGGAGCAGGTTAGCAGGTAGGGCCCATTACTTATATCATAGGAGCCTACACAACGCAAAACACTGTTGCTGTATGTAGGTTTTATTTGTTTTTTATCTTATATTTTATAAGTGTACATCCATTTGTTGTTTTTTCCTTTAAATTTTTTGGGGTCCCCCAAGAGAGTGGGGCCCTAAGCTATAGCTTGTTTAGCTTATACATAAATCCGGCACTGACTTCAACCAGAGGTGAACAACTGCATGGGTTTCCCCCCACCTGATTGGTGTCCCGTCCCCGCCAGGAATGGAGAGTCACCTAAAATCACACTCAGTGGTGTTGCACCCAAGATGACTGAGCACGATGTGTTAGTGGCTGTGCTTACAAATATACGCATAAAATCAAGGAGAGCTTTTATGATAAATCAGATGAGGTTTATTTGCTCCATTAAGTTTCTTGCATTAAGTATTTTATTCTAGATCCAAATGTACAATAGAGGATCGCTGTGCAAGGATCCCATTCATTTCATTCTACATATTTTGTGTTTTCTTTAAAATGAAGTGAAACATAACCAATTTATATATACTTTTTGTCAGCAAAAATAAAATGTTTGCTATTGATAGAAAACATTCCCCTCCCCCTTCAAATGACGTGAGCTCATTTAAAAAATAAATACTTTCCCACCAGTGGCTTCATTTTAATGCTATGGATTTTCTCCAACGCTAGTCATGCTTGAAGTAGACCCACTGAAATGAATGAACATGACTAACTTAGGTCATTCATTTAAACTAATGCGTCTACTGGTATAGCTTTGGGGCTTTCTGGTATTGCTAATTTTCTTCTCTTACTCTCCAATCCAGAAGAGTGAGTTAAAGGGGAAGGAAGCTGAAATACTTCTCCCTTTAACTACAGCTACTGGCTTACACTGAAAGGTTCAGCTATTAGCACAGGACAAATTATATGCCCCCCCATGGGCAATAAAGAAAAGTAATAGGGAGAAAAATAAAATGTTACTATAGAGATTTGAGAAACCAGGACCCTCGGCTCAATGAAACCCATTTGATAGCTCCACAAATTATAGCTTGAAAAAATGGAATGGTTTGTGGTGACCAGCACAGTGGAGAAAAAAAATAAGAAGGAGGGAGCATTCCTTAAATCAAGCAGGATTTGTAAAACAGTATGTTTCTGGGGGTTCTTTCCATGGAAAAGATCCTTTCCCATACAGGAATATTTTAGTTGTACATCCTAGATCCTAATGAAAACCCTTGCAGTCTTAATATACCCACTTTCCAGGGAGTAAGCTCAATTGAACTCAATAGGACTTTTCTTCTTAGAAAGCTGTAGCAGGATTGCACTGTAACATTATCGGGCCATATTATCTTTTTTTTGGGGGGGGGGACAATTCCCATGTGTATGTTGTTAATTAATTTCAACATCTAATTCCACTCCTATTATACATAGATGAACAAAGCCTTCTGCAAGAATAGTAGCCAAGTGAATCATTAATAGTAGAATTAATAGGGAGCACCTTCCCTTTAGCTTAGTTGGCATTACTTCTGAGTAAACCTGAGTAGCATCACACTACATGGTGCCATACCATTTGAAACGAAAGGGTTGCACCTAACGGAGTCACTCAGGTAACGGTAAGGCTTCTATTAGAGGAAAAGGAAGGAAAGCAATTTTCAACTATTTCTCCCCTGTAGCCTCTCTGCGTCTTCTATGGAGCTCCCCTAACCCTCTGGAGGAGATTTAGGGCAGTGTTTCCCAACCTTTTTTGGGCAAAGGCACACTTGTTTCATGAAAAAAATCTCGAGGCACACCACCATTACAGCCCCGTGACGTCAGCGTGCAGCGTCACGCCGGGAGGGACATGAAATGCTAGCAAATTACATAATCACCTCCTTGAGGGCTGGCTCATCTTCTCCGAAGGCAGAACCCCATTAATTAACAGCATAGACTCACACCATAGCCAAGACGAGGGGGGAAAACCTCAGTCATGCACAGTCATGCACATGTGGGGGCTAAATGAGGACGAAGACCGGGCAGAGAGCAGGGTTCAAATCACCCCACCTGGCCAGGACAATCCCTGGGTGCTCCCTTGGGCCACTCGCCTGACCCACCTCGCAGGGCTGTTGTTGCGAGGATAACACGGGGAGAACCACGCGCGCCCCCGGGAGCTCCTTGGAGGAGAAAGCGGGCGATGAATGCAATGCACGAAATATATGAGAGGCGACCAGGTTTTGCAGGTGAGGGGCCCCCGCCAGCCTCCGCTTCCAACACCCGGCGCAACGACGCCAAAGTTTCCCCCCGGGCTCGGCTCGGGGAGCAGCGCTGCTCCCCCCCGGCTCCCCTTCGCCCTCCTGGCTCTCTCTGCCGCCCACTGGGGACCCCCCTCACCTGCCAAGTCCGGAGCGCCGGTGGAAGTTGCATGCATGCATGCAGGGCGCCGCGTTGCCATTGCATTGCACTGCACTCCATGCAACGCCTGCACGCGTGCATTGCCTTGCACGCCCGCCAAGGGGTCTCCCCGCGGTCCGATGCGTCCCCTCCGGCGTGGATGCAGCATTGCAAAAATAAAAACCCCCTGACGCAGCCCTACCTGGGGGGCAGCCTCCGCCTCCACCGCTCCGCCTCCGCGGGGATCCCCGGGCTCCATCCTGCCGCCCGATCTCCGCGGGGGCACAGGCAGGCTGCGCGGGGTCTGCGCGGAAGAGCCCCTGCCCGCCCGGCCGCCGCCGCTGCGCTCATTCCATGGCCGGGAGAAGAGCGCTTCAAACAAAACCCCCTTCCCGCCAGGCCACGCTGGGAAACGTAGTTTGCGCACCCCGCGCGGGCGCGGAGCCCAAGGGCGAGGGGACTATGGATCCCGGCAGCCCCCGCGCCGGGGACGGAGGGGGAGAGGCCGGGTGCAGGGATGGAGGGACGGGTGGGCGAGCGAGTGAGTGAGTGGCAGCCGCCAAGCCTTGGCCGAGAGCCAGGAAGGGCCTCCCCGGAGGAGGAGGAGGAGGAGGAGGAGGGAGGCGCAGAGTGGGAGGGAGGGAACCCCAGGGGTCATCTAGTGACGGCGCCCCAATCGAAAATTTGACTTTTTTTAAAAAAAAATCTTTCGAATTTTTTAATTTTTCCCGCGGCACACCAGGCAACATCTCGCGGCACACTAGTGTGCCACGGAACAGTGGTTGGGAAACACTGATTTAGGGTTTGTGAGCAGGGTGGCAGGGGGTAGAGGGAATAACTGAAAATTGCTTCCCTCTCCATTCAACTGATGGAAGCTTTACTGTTAGCTGAGAGGCCCTGTTGGATGAAACCCACAAATGGATGTTTCACGCTTTTTTTTAAAAAAAAAAAGTTAGAACATCTCAGCCTTTAACTTTGGCCTTGATCCAAAGTTGCTTCCTTTGTTCCCCTTAAGATCTCAGATAAGTGGCTGGCTGACCTTGGCAATCATCAAAATATGCCACCCGTTGCTGCTTCATGTGATTACTGTGCTTCTTTCTCAATCCAAAACAAGGGGCATATTATTTAGACTAGAATGTGTATGTAGTGTTATGATGACATGGAATCTGTTGCACATTCAAAATGCACTTCCCTGTTGAAAAGAATTGGTCTGCATACCCCAGAAATTAGCTATTCAGTTTTATAATATTATAAATTGCAATTACATACCTATTTGGGTAATCCACTTGCCCATTTTATTATTTCTAATGTTAAATTTATGTACAAAGTGCAAGCCAGTTGATAAATATCCCCTACTGATTTAATGACTATTCATTTTTATGGTGGGGGAAAGCTTAAGTATTTGCTTTAAAACGTATTTCAGAAGTACTTGCTTGTGATACTACAGCCTGAGATATAACTCCCAGGCCATGGTTTTGGTTGAAAAAGTTACCTCTGATTGTCCGGTTTTACTCTGAAATAGTTACCTGACCTTTAAAAAATAAAGGATAAAAGTGATGATGTGCAATAGCAATAAATAAGGGCATTGGTTATCAACGATTAAAGTAGTACAGTTCACATTTTGTTACACAGTTTTCTGATTTAACATTGTATAAGCCACCTGGCTTTTATTTTCCTGTAAATAAAACAGTACCCTATTCTTGATTTGTATTCTAACGGCATGAACAAGTTCATTGCAAACTGCATGCAGAGAAAAGGGCTGTATGTCCGCTTTAAGCTAAGAATATTTCGATCTAATACGTAATAATGTATACATGATAGTGCATTAATTCTGAAAACGGCAAGCATTGTTACCAAAAAAAGAGGAAAAACAAAATCCCGATTAGTCTCCTTATAAATATTTTCAATACATATTTCTTACCAAGTATAGAAAAATAGTATTTTTGATAAAGAGGTCTGATTTACATAACAAAGAGCGTGCAACAATTAACCACTCTCTACCAGCTCTATTTGGTTGATTGTCAAGGAGGTGACATGCAGTGGTAATTGTCCCTTTGCCTTTGCAGCACTGGCATAAATACTAGCAGGAGCCTCGATCACCTGAAGCTGATATTGTCTGGCGGCAACAATCAGCCAGTAAGGGGGTGAAAAACCCTTTGCTTTGCACAACAAAGACCTCCTGTGCTAAGGCTCCTCAGTCTTCGTGGTCCAGCTACTTTGTCCCTCAGGAGCTGCAGAGTGTCACAAAAGTCTGTTGAGCCGTCCAGTTAAGCTACAATCTGTGTATAAAAGGCTTTTTCAATGTGCTTCTTAAATCTAGAAATCACCTCTCTGCATATGCGCTGGTCAAACCTTTGCCTTTGCATGGGTCGCCAATTTTTGAGTTTCCATGAGCATCTGAGGAAAAGGCCAAAAAAAAAAAAAATGTCATGCAGTTTACAAGCTGGCAGTTGTGGAGCATGCTTGAAGTGTTATCACGCCGCCGTTTCCATTATACGTTTATGGCTTTGCTATCTTTAATATCCACTGTGCTTTTCATGACATCCAGAGGAAAGTCTTCTGAGGTCTGCGCTGCTGCTGTCCCCGTAGTTCCTTCCAGGTCCCAAGAGCCTGGCAGGTTCTCCAGGCTTAGCGAACTGACCGCTCCCTGACTAAAGCTGCCTTCTTCGGATCTGCTGGGCAACACAAGGTGCAAGGACGTATCCGACGAAGAGCACATGGAGGAGGAAAGAGTTGCTGAAATGGACTGGAGGGGAGTCAAGGTGGTGTCCGAACGTGGAGAGGTGCAACTCACAAACTGCAGGTGATCTTTCTGGATCACGTGGTAGTGGGAGGGGGAATGTTCAAGGCTCGACGTATAATAGAATTCGCCACCCGTCGAATTCTGAAGGTGGGATTCAGTTCTTGGCGGGCCGCTACCTACGGAGGTCACATCCATGTTCCAGATGCTGGCTATCGTATTGGAATGGCAGAGCTGTGCTTTGGTGCAGGTGACATTCGGAACCTGCATATGCACACACGGCTGGTGTGGAGGCCAAGACATTCTAGTCTGTAAGTTTTCCATGTTGGGGCTCACGGCTGCGCCGTGCACGGCGCAAAACTCCGGGGACCTTTGTGCCACGACCAGGTTTTCCAAGAGGTGCATCACATTCTTCATGTCTTTGCTTAACTGAGAGACCTCTTGAGTCAAAGAAGTGACCTGAAATATATATATATATTTAAAAATATATACATATAAAAATATTTACACAACATCGTTCAAACGAAAAAGAAATGGTGGAATCCAACTCATGCCCTTGCATTCACAGAAGGGCTTTGGATCCAGCAGATGCCTCCACTAATGGAAGAGGAATTATTGCCAATTCTGCAGACCTTGGAAATCAGGGTGGAAGGTGGCATGGGATGATGGAAGGGAAAGGGTGAATGGGCAAGAATCGCCTCCCATCTTCTTCCATTAGTGGAGCTGTCCGCTGGATCAAAAGCTCTGTCATGAATGTAAGAGCGCCAACAGCATCCCATCCAATAGACAGAAGGCAAGTTTCGCAACTTAATCCATCTCTCTGGTTCCAGTTGCAAAATTCTCTTTAAGAACAGAGAGGAGTATTTCCTAAGGAAAATACCGTATTTTTCTGTGTATAAGACTAGGCTTTCCCTCCTAAGAAATAATGTCAAAAATTTGGGGGCTTCTTATACATGGATACATCTTCCCCCATTTTCTTAAATCGGACTCCCCAAAAATAGGGGGCGTCTCATACATGGGGGCAGCTTATAGACGGAAAAATACAGTAAATCCATTGATTCTTGTTTTGTTTGATATTTGTGCCACTTGTGGTTCACGATTGTGTGCCACAGAAACGCTAACAAATAACCTATTTTAAGTTTCATTAAAACCATATTAAAACCAACTATTTTAAGTTTCATTAAAACCATGGGGAGCAAATCAGAAGATTCCAGAACCAAGCCTAAGTTTTGAATTACTTCAGGACCAATTGCTGGGTGCTACATTCCAGTTTGCTGAGTCAAGCTGGAGCCTCCTCAAATTTTCAAACTATTTTAATAATCTGCTTCCAACATGATGAAATAAAAGCCAATTATTAGAGGGGGTTGCTTTTGAAAATAAACCTTTTGGCTTGAATCCTATAATCACTTACCTTGGAGAAAACCCCACTGAACTCAATAGGCTGTACTTTTGAATTGATATGTACAGGATCGTTCCACTAAGGCAGGAAGAGAAAAAAAAAGTTCTTCTCTCCCTCCCCTGCCCCCCAAAATGTCGTAAATGTTTGCAAAAGCTCAGCTGAAACTCAACTGAAACATTGGATCGGAGGAAATTAAGGCTTTAGTAGCATAAGAATCAACGAGACTTATGCTAGCCATGATTAAATTTTCCCCATTTCAGTGGGACTATGATATCATGTTGAAAGCTTTCTATGTAACAGAAATGCTGTCGAAATATTTCCTAAATTTCTGTTTCAGTGTATCTGAAGAAGTGTGCATGTACACGAAAGCTCATACCAATAACTAACTTAGTTGGTCTCTAAGGTGCTACTGGAAGACCAACACGGCTACCTACCTGTAACTATAAATATTTCCTAGTTTAAGAGGTGCCCGACCACCAAGAATTAACAGTGTTCCCTATCTAATATTATATGTTGTGCAATAGAATGGCCATTTCTTTAATGAAAATTCATAATTTGAGAAGTACTCATCTGCGAAAGCTTATCAGCATGATAGTTTATATGGGTAATCACATTTTTTTGGAATACATAAAATTTGCTATAGGGACGTTGATGGAGAATATACCTCTATATAATGAAAGTAACCAGCTGTAGTCTACAACCCATTTATTCTAGCATTGTTGGCTGAAATCAATTACTTTACACACACTGAACTGAGTGAATTGTGGATTAAAGTTGAAGGGAACCTTCTTTTTCCCCATTTGATTATACTGTACGTAGCTAGCAGGAAAAAAGCAAATGAAGGTACAAAATTAAAAATTAGCTCTGCGTTGCTTCCAGTAGCAGATAATCAATGTATTTTAGGCGATATTACTGCCACTGTGCTCGCAGAATTAAACTTGTGCAGTTCATCAAATTGATGAAAAGACGAAGTAATTTGCAGAAAGCAAGATGAGGCTGTACATTAGTTTTCAAAAGGGTAAACGTACCTGTCAGAAGGAGAAAAGGATAATTGTGAAGCATTTGAGTCTTTCTGAACTAAAAGCGTTTCCAATTAGTGTGTGACTTGTACAACTTAACCTGCTCATTACTATAAATTAAGCACCTGACGCTGTCATGGTTAAGTCAAAGCAGATCAAGTAGCCTTAAGTCACATCCAGACACCTTAGAGTCAAAGCAGATTTATGCCACTTTAACAGTCAAGATTCAATTCCTGGCATCTCCAGGCAGGCCTGAGAAGATCGCCTGACTGAAAACCTGGAGAGCACACTGCCAGCCTCTATAAGGCAACTTTCTATGTTCACTAATTATTAACAATACAAAAATACATTGGATATGCTGAAACTATAGGTTAGGATTCTAAGAGCTTACGTGGTCATTTCTGACTGAAAAGCTGCTCCTGAAAACTGGGGAACCCTCTGAAATGGCATTTGACAGTGCATGGTGGGAAGGGATAATGCGGGTCATGCTCAAACAAATATCTTAATTTTACTTCACCTTGACCCTCAGTTTCCACGATTTTGTTAGTTTGTTTCTTTCCCCTCCCCCACATACCATTGTGTGAAATACTATTTCATAATGTATTTCTTCTTTCAGTTTGTTGGGCTTCATACAAGTGGGGGAAAGCCTAACGGCTGTGGTATTAATCTTTAGTGCTTCTGAAATCACATTACAAACAGGTAAGCAGTTCACTATCCATCTTAAGGTGCCTTCAGTGGAGATAATAATAAATCTCAACATTTTGGGGTGCAGTGTTAGTTTTGTATCTTCAGCTTTTATTTTGTTTTTTTTATACTACCACTTGCTTTAAGAAATATATAAAAGTTGAAGCAGAAATTCGTTGAAGCTGCACTCCTAAATACATTTACTAGGTGGACACTTCCAGATGATCTGCTCACTGCTGAACGTTCATCCTGATTTGCTTGCAAGGATATTAGGCAACATTCGCTATTTAAGGAGCGTTCGCTCTGTGGAGAGGCTAGACAATGCTGTGCTAAACCAAGTGTTATTCCACACTTTCCAATGCATTTTCCTGTCACTTCCCTTCTTGGGGAGGGGGAAGTGGGCTTGTTGTGCAGGACCTGCCAACAAACTCTAATTGTGCAACCTTAATGGGACTGACTTTCACACGGATATCGTCTCTTCATGTGAGCTACCTCACAGGGTTGTCAAGAGGACAAATAATGGAAGAGGAAAATTAGCATGCCACAGGTTCCTGGGAGGCCACATGCTAACCACTACACCACACTGCTCTCCAAGTTGTACGCCGTATGGGGACTAATAGGTCTGTGGTGTGGGCTGAGGTCTTGCAGTGGGAGGTGCATGAAAGTGATCCACCACAGTTTCTCATGTCTGCAAATGCACCCACAGGCTCAGCGATGTTACCAAGCCTTCATCCATCCATGGCACCACACAATTATATTCCGTAGCTAAGTGAACAGGCACTGCACATTGCAACCACTAGGTGGATCCCTCTGTAAGCACTGAACTCTAGGAAGGACCTTTGGCTTTGATTTTCGTTCCTGCTATGCCCTGCAAAGGTAAAAAGGTAAAGGACCCCTGGACGGTTAAGTCCAGTCAAAGGCAACTATGGGGTTGCGGCACTGATCTCGCTTTCAGGCCGAGGGAGCTTTCCGGGTCATGTGGCCAGCATGACTAAACCACTTCTGGCACAACAGAACACTGTGACGAGTGCCAGAGCGCATGGAAATGCCGTTTACCTTTCCGCTGCAGTGGTACCTATTTACTTGCACTGGCGTGCTTTCGAACTGCTAGTTTGGCAGGAGCTGGGACAGGGCAACGGGAGCTCACCCCGCCGCGGGGATTCAAACCGCTGACCTTCCGATCGGCAAGCCCAAGAGGCCCTCCCCACCACACACTTTCAAATGCCATTTCAGAGGGTTACCCAGTTTTCAGGAGCAGCTTTTAGACCTGCGTCCCTGCACTATCTGCCAGTACTTGTTTTCCATAGACTTTAATGGGACAAGGAAAACCTTAATTAACTT
The DNA here is from genome assembly GCF_965112155.1 of Podarcis liolepis. NCBI lineage: Eukaryota > Metazoa > Chordata > Lepidosauria > Squamata > Lacertidae > Podarcis > Podarcis liolepis. Next base: position 39,827,709 of record NC_139563.1, on the reverse strand, counting down.
TGAATTTCAGAACTTCACCAAATCAATGAAAGAACGTGCTCTCTGAATAAAGCCTGAATAAAGTGCACCAGTACTTTCTACAAAAAATGGAAATATATTATAAACCTGCAGAACAGCAGGTTGAAATGCCCATGTTTCAGCACTTTCAAACTTGATGTACCTGTGCTGTAATGGATAGAGTGTTGGACTATGACCTAGGAGGCCAGGGTTCTAATCTAAGATGGGGAGGACAGGACCATGTTCGCCACATTGGGCCCCTTGGGGAAAATATAATAATCAATAGATCATAGTTGTTTGAAGTTTGGCACATTTGTAGAACTCTTCAGGTAGATCCCATGTGCCAAATTTCAAAATTACCAGCTCAGCAGGTATTATTTTTAAAAGCTGTAGAATGTTGACATTCATATTGGCAAAAGCTTCTTTTTGCCCCTCTCCTGACCCTATAATAAAACATGGGTAGCCTTCAGCGGCATAAATTTGCTAGGGATTTTTGGACTACTGATACACATTTTAAAGTAATGCCATCTCTATAGACACAATCATTTTTGCTAACTAGAGACTTTAGAGTTTTGTGAATGCCAAGCATTTCCTATGAAAGTGAAATGCACTTCTGTATTATGTCCTTGCACAAATTTAAGGATCATAGTATGTTTGCTTGATTTTGGTCCATTCTGCTCCAGTAGCTTTTGCTCTGTGGTAAATTACTAGTTCCCCTCCAAAAGAAGAGCTAGGTAGCAATTTTTTGATTGCTAGTAAAGTGCTATAACACAATTACCTTGTATGAAAGCAGTTATTTGCCCTTTTGCTAGAAAGCTTTTAATCTCGGTTGGAAAGACTGCTAATGAAATGTGTTGCTCCTGGCTACCAGTGACCTCCTTTCTCATTTTCTTCTTCTTAAAAATACACAAAAAACTGGAGTAGGGTATTCTAAGAAATAAGATGAAGGTGCTGGAAAAGCTAGGAATTGTGTTCCTCCTCTTACAGTCCAATGCATTGGTAGGAAATGTCGTCATGGCCACAGACATACGCCCTGTCTGGGTTGTGCTGCTCATGTGTAAATCGTACACACAAGGGAAAAATGTACTAAGCTCTCCATTCCCCTCCATGAGCTCCATTTCATTTCTTTCCACTTCTGATTTGTGTATAGCCTTTCTATATTACCATACACAAGGTGGCTTACAGCAACAAAATATACAACAAAGAACGCACACCTTATTATGATATCCGATCCAATACAGAAAGTCATAATAAAAATGGAATGACTTATATCAGATAAAGTAATATTCAATAAGCTAGTTGAATATAATAGTACACAATACAATTAAACAGCTATTTAAAAAAAAAATTTAAACAGCTCCAAACATCAGCAAATGGGACGCGGGTGGCACTGTGGGTTAAACTACAGAGCCTAGGACTTGCCGATCAGAAGGTCAGCGGTTCGAATCCCTGCGACGGGGTGAGCTCCCATTGCTTGGTCCTTGCTCCTGCCAACCCAGCAGTTTGAAAGCACGTCAAAGTGCAAGTAGATAAATAGGTACCACTCTGGCGGGAAGGTAAACGGTGTTTCCGTGCGCTGCTCTGGTTCGCCAGAAGCGGCTTAGTCATGCTGGCCACATGACCCGGAAGTTGTACGCCGGCTCCCTCGGCCAATAAAGCGAGATGAGCGCCGCAACCCCAGAGTCGGCCACGACTGGACCTAACGGTCAGGGGTCCCTTTACCTTTACCTTTAAACATCAGCAAATGATAATTAAACAGAAATCCACTCTTAACAATCACAATAAATACTGACTGAACTATGATCGATAAAAACAACAGGAAGTCACAATGCATAAAATAAAAAGGACAAAGCACCCTCTCCTTCAAAACTGGGATTCCAAATCGTGCAGGGAGTATCTCTGAGCAGAGAAGGGTCAACTTCTATGTCCTAGAGGGCAATGCAAATCGTGATACAGGTGGTGGAGCTTAGTGCAGTAGTCCCCATTTGCCCAGCATGCACATAACATTTATACATGAGCAGCGCATCTGAAAAGTGCTATAGGCTATTGGAACTAAAGATTTATCAATTATTGCTAGGCACGAAAAATTAGCCTTACCTCAAGGGTGTTGCTGATCCTAACAAGTTTCATTTCTCCACAAAGAAGAGTAGAACAATTGAAATGACATGAAATTCACCATACCTCATTATTAAGCCTGTTGATCTGTTGCTTTGCTTCTTCCGCTTTGATGACTAGCACAGCGGCGCCAACTTCATTCTCTGTAATCATAACGATACATACTGTAAGTAGATGGTCATAGAAATCTCGCATCTGAGACTTGATTGCTCACTTAAGTTTCTTTCCAGTTTTTAGTTTGTGAAGGAATGATTTGCCTATGTAAAAACAAGTGTTCCAAATCGAAACTTTTTCTTGATTAAATAAGGCTAAATTAATTCAAATACGGTATGTAAAGTTCTACCTTTCCTTCAATGAGTTCAGGATAAAGACAACATCAATAAAAACAAAAAACAAAAAACACACACACAGTTCCTCTGAAATTGAAATGACTCAGCTAAAGAAAGAGAGGAAGGGATGGGTAAGGTTTGATTGCTTGCATTCCATAGGTTTGTGCTGTGATGCTTGTCACAATTCAGAAATGAGCCGAGTAGCCCTTTTCCCAGCCCCCCCCATATTTTAGATTGTCATCTTTCTGCACCAAAGGAGGTCTTTGAGATTTATTCTGCATTAGACTGTAAAATCTTGGTCTAGATTGCTTTTGTTCTCCCTGGTGAGCTTGCTATATAGCTGTCTAGGGGGACTGGGTTGTTGTTCTTAAAAACCCCTTAGGAAGGTGGGTGGGACACAGTAAAAGCTTCTTGGTTGGGTTTCGTGCATGTATGTAAGTAAGCAACAACAACCATTTTCATTATTTTTTAAAAAAATGTTTTAATTTGGGGCGTATGTGATGTACAATAACCCCTCTTCCCTAGCGCCACTTAAAATTAGTTGGCACTTTATTTCATTTTATTAAAATATTTAATGATTTTAGAAACGTAGGAAGTGGGACCCGCAAGAAAATGTTGCAGTGTGGAGCGTTGCTGTTCCGGATTCCAGCCCCTCCCCTCCCCTCCCCCTTCTTTTCTGTGCCCTCTCGCTAAATAGTCTTTCTGTGTTCTGTAGCCACAGAGAATGCTATTTTTCCACACACTCGTCTCCAAATAATTATGGGAACTGTAGGTCATTAAATGTTCTCCTAACAACTCTCAGCTCCCTTCACAAACTACAGTTCCCAGGATTCACTGGAGGGGGGGGAGCCATAACTGTTAAAGAGTGATTCAAACGTTTGGTGTGAGTGTGATCGGAATAAGCATATTGTACAATTATTTTATTGTTATGATTAATATGGCTACTCACATGAAGCTTTTGCTTTTCTTGGTGTTCCTCCTCTGGAAACAATTACCTTTCACCACCCACTGCCAGAATTGCACCTTTGGCTTTGGGACTGCAGACTATTGGACCTTAAATGAACACTTTGCTACTTAATATTACCTTCTTACAATTAGGGTCGACTTCTTTAATGGGGCATGCAGAACTATACACAGGGATGGGCCCTGATTTAGGAAGCAGCAATGCCTGTAAACATCATGATATTTTTACCTTGTCTGATAAATGGCAAGAAAAGAATCCCAGATAACTGGAAAGAAATAGCTCTACGCTTCACCCCCCTGTCACTCTTGCCCATGATGATCCAGTCACATCTAAGGATTTCTCTCACAGTGTGCAGTACACAAAAGGCAGCCCTCTCTGAAAGGTGCATTATGAATCATTTGTAAGATGGCTAAATATAGCACTAACCCCTGATGGTAGGAGATGCTCTGGAATCCTGCCTGAGTTGTTCAGAGCTAAAGTCAAATGTCTGGCTTTCTTCATTATTGTTACCATCTTCTGTTCCATCAACGATCCTGTTTTGAAAAGGAAAGACAATCTTGGAATAATTGCACAGAAATCAAGCTTCTTTGTCCTCATGCATGGCTAACAATACACACATTTTTAGGGAAACAGAACGTTCATACGATGAACTTTACCATTATTTGAACCTAAAATTGCTTAAAAGAAAAGAGCTGCTATGCTGGTCGACTGATAACGTGGGGTAGAAAATTCTATGTTTATCTTTGCAAAGAAAACACACTGAAGTGGATGTTACTGACTTAAACAACATTTTTCCTTAATAAAGGACTGCAAGCCTTTGTCTTGTCAGATCTCATTGCCCCCCGAGGGACTACTCATACTTTGGAAGAGGAATAGGGATAAAAGTAGGGTCCAAACCCTTCCCCAGGTTAGAGGAAAACTGAGGTTTCCCTTAGCCTGGGAAGCAGCAGAATTTCTATGATTAAATGTGTTGTTCGGAGGAAAATATCACTCCGCTGTAATATTATTTTGGATTTGATGTGCTCCTTGCAAGCAGAGCCTGAAACTAGATTGCGATGTTTGCTTCATATAGGAACAGAAGATTGGGGTAGGATATTGTGGTATATACAAAAAACACAAAAAAGAAAGCAAACAAAAATAGCCCTCTGCACACAACGGCCATAAATTAGAATTTCAGCTCGCTGAATAGATGCCCATTCTCATTCCCTGCCCGCCTCCAAAAGGCAAGGTGAAACATAACTTGCGTTTTGTGTTGTGTTAGCAAGAAATAATGCTAGCTGTACTGGAGGTTTTGTAAAAACCCTGGGAGCCGTACATGCTCTCTTTTCGGGCAGGGGCGGAGATTAATGTAATGTTTTAAAAAATCTGACTTGTGAAGTTCCACTCCCTTTATAAACTTTCAAACTGGGCGTGGGGAGAGGGAGCACTGAAGCAGCCAGCTTCAGCCCCACTTTGCCCCACACACTTAAACATCAGCAGATAGCTCCTTCTGTCAATAATAAGATATGCAGTGGAACCTCTCTGCGTGGGCTCTCAATCACACAGAGAGAGCCTTCTACATTTAACAGTTGCACGAATGGGATGCCTCCACAAGTTTTATACTAAATGCATAAAGGTCAGGAACAGGGACTGGTACTAAGCTCCCAGGCACTTGCACTCTCATTAGATCGTCTGAACGAAGCTTTCTTCTTTGGTAATATGACTGTGTTTCTGTACCTATTGTCCTCTTTTTCATCCATACATTGTTTGCCGTGTCTGTGTTCTTTCTTTCTTTTTAATTGGTGAGCCTTTCCCCCTGCCCTCTCCGTGAAGGACTTCTATACATCCAGAATACTGCAGTCGGCGGCAGCGTTTGGGCAGAAATCGAGAAGATGTCCGGGAAAATATGGCAGCCCGTGTCAGCAGTGACGTTTTTGCCCAACAACTTGGGGCAAAAGTAAAAAAAAAAGTCCAACAACTTTGCCCTAAAACATCTTTTCTGTTCGGATTTTCACTGTTTGAAATATGGCAACCCTACCTCCATGGCAGAGTTTGGAAGACGGCTACCCAACCAAGGTGTTGTTTAATTATGGCAACTTTCCTTAAGTCATATGAATGTTTGTACACTCCATCATTTCCTTTAACTTATCACTAATCTTCCCTGCATTTCGAATAAAGTGCTGCCAAGATACAAAATGCGGGAATATCATTTGTTCAGCCAACCTCTGTTGATAAATGCCCGTGCGAGATTAGCAGTTGTATAACACTCATCAGTAAATTTACTGCAATGAAAGGGATGTGATAATGCAGCATGAAGGAATGAAAATGGATTTATTGAACTATAACCTATTTTACAAAGGTCACTGAACACCTATTAAAGGTGATTACTTTCATTCATAACTGTCCTAAGCTAAAATCAGCGACGTGGCAGTGGAGGAGAAGGTTCCTCCCCCCCCCCCCATTTCTTATTCCTCAGGCACTCCTCCCTGCAGCTAGCTTCTATGGACACTGTTCACTGAGATGTTTCCTGCACAAGCCAAATTGAAATGAATAGGGAAGTAGTACATGCTGTTCCTATTTCTCTCAATGGACCTCATGCAGCAGACCTCCCCACTGGGTTCGGCTTAATGTCTTTCCGAAAGCCTTTCAAGGTGAGAATGCAGTCTGTGAGCGTTTTAAGGAGAAGGGAGCTGAACTTCCGTCTTAAAATTTGCATGGGTCAACAAAAGAGAGAGCCTTAAAGCAAACAGCTAAGCACTTTGCTGAGAAATCAAGTGTTTCTCTGCTTTTGCACTGCGGGGAGACAGCTGTGCAAAGGCTGTTGTTACTTAAAAGAAGAACCCTCCAAGGAACCGCACAGTCCCTGAGATTGTCTAAGCTGACGGAGCCAAAGCTTGGACAGAATCACTTTATATACAGTATTTTGTGCTCTATAAGACGCACCAGACCACAAGATTCACCCATTTTTGGAGGAGGAAAACAAGAAAAAAAATATTCTGAATCTCAGAAGCCAGAACAGCAAGAGGGATCGCTGCGCAGTGAAAGCAGCAATCCCTCTTGCTGTTCTGGCTTCTGGGATAGCTGCGCAGCCTGCATTCACCCCATAAGACGCACACACATTTCCCCTTACTTTTTAGGAGTGAAAAAGTGAGTCTTATAGAGCAAAAAATATGGTATTCTCTGTACATAAAGACATAAGAGCCTGTTGGATCAGGCCATCTCGTCCAGCACCCTATTTTCACAATGGCCAGTCAGATGCCTGTGGTAGGGTTGCCATGTTTCAAAAAGTAAAAGCCAGGACACCCCCCAAATTGTTGAGGTTTGTTTTTGTTTTTTTAAGGAATCAACCCCACGCCTTTCGGAAATCCCCCTTGGACGTCAATTCCACCTTTGAAATCCCAGCGTATGTCCATGGCGTATGGCCAGTGGGAAACCCTGCAAACCTACCAATCAGGCAGCCACAGGCAGGGCTGGGGGCAGGGCTGTTGTACAGGCAAGGAAGGTTTTCATATAAAGCGACTCTGCCTAAGCTTTAGCTCCGGCTAGGGAGCTTCCCTTCAAAGTACCTTGAGTGGGTATTTTGCAATCGGGGTATCAATTTTTTATATAATATAAAATAAAACATACTGCTCCTCCATTCCTTCCAGAGCTCTGAAACGTTCATGAGCCAAGCTCTATGGGCTAGCTCAGGGACTGCATGGTTTCAATGACCCTTAAAAGAAACAACCCTCATACTTTGTGTTCTTTTTACATATCTGTCAGGGAACTGACATCAGAGCGAGAGGCGAAGGGGAGGCTCCCAGATTCTGCAGGCGAAGGACCCAGCACCAGGGGGAGAAGCAGCTCGGTAGAGGAGGAAGGAAATCAGCGCAACACCAGGGATAAAGGGGGGCAAATGGGGGAAGCGGAGGGAGAGCTCCGGGATTCTTCTCTGGACATCAGTGAGGAGAGCACAGGTCCTCCACTACCCACGCCCTCCCTGCGCAGAAGACTCCTGCGCAGTGAGAGGAGGAGGCGACTAGGAGTCAGACAGCTTCTATGCTGGAAAAGGTTTAAGAAACGCCCACAGACAGATTCTGCTAGCGACTGAGGCAGCCACGCGGAGATGGGCTGTGCAGTCAGAACGGTTTAACCAAGGCAATTAAGCCTAGAAAGGTGGCAGTTTACGCACGAGTAACTCATACTCATTACAATATCCTTCTGACTTCCAGGACTCTGAATGAAAAACAGACAATTTTTAAAGCAGGTCTGTTGAAGGGATGTTGAAAGATGCAGGTGCATTTTGGCAATCAAAAACAAAATAAACTGAAATCAGTAAGGATGGTTTTTGTGCTTACAGTGCAATCCTGTCGATGTCTGCTCAGAAATAAGTCCCATAAAACTCAGTTGGGCTTACTTCCAGGCAAGTGAGTAGAGGACTGTAGCCTCAGTCTCCCATAATGAATGCTGGATAGGGTCTTATTGTGCCCTTAAACACTGTGCATTGTACTGGTTTTAGTTACCAGTTCTTCTGAACGCCTTCTGTATAGAGAACCATTATTCCTTTACGGGTTGTATATTTTTTAAAAAAAATACTTTTAAATTAAATTTTCACTTTAAACAAACAACAATAAATTTCAACATCCATTTGTACAACTCCTTACCCCCCCCCCCGCTCTGCCAAGCAATGACTTCCCTCCCTCCTGCCAACAGTTTTCTATTTCCAATCTACATCTCACAGTTTCCTCTTTATTCAAGTCCATGTCATAAGATTTATTTTATCCTGCTAGTGTCTTCAAACTTCTACAGTTATTATTTAGATAATCAGTGAATTTACTCCTTTATGGGTTCTATTTAAAGTGGTTTAAATTGGTGGGTAATTTTAAGGCAACAATATTGTTAGCAACAGTATCAAAGAACGGAAAACATTTATGATCCACGGGAAAAATGTTGGTATGGAAAGAGAAAATGAGTGCACACCATTGTAAGAGACATTCCTAATATTTACCTGGGGCTGAGGTCTGGGGGACCAGTGCTGTTTAGGGATGAAAGGTGCAGCTTCAGGTTCTTCTCTCTCCTTTTGGAGTAATAATGCAGTTCCGTTTCATGCTTGGTTCTAGAGGAGGTTGCGCTGCAAACTCGGATAGGTGAGTGGAAGGGCACAGTTCCTGAGGCCAACTGTTTCAAGTTTATCCCAAGATAGCTTTTATTGCTTCCTGACTTTTTCTGCTGGGAGCAGGAGGTTGTGCTTCTGGTATGGACTGGAGAAAGAGTACCAGCCTCCTCTTCTACCATCTCCTCCTCTTCTTCCTCATCTTCCACAATAGAGGGAAGTCTCTTGTTGATGCTTCCATTTCCTTTCGAGTCTGCCTAAAATAGCGGATAACTCATATTGAAATTAAAATGGAAATCTGCTTGCTATGTCATAACTACAGTGGTACCTCTAGTTACAAACTTAATTCGTTCCAGAGGTCCATTCTTAACCTGAAACTGTTCTTAACTAGAGGCGTGCTTTCACTAATGAGGCCTCTTGCTGCCACTGCGCCGCCGGCACACAATTTCTGTTCTCATCCTGGGGCAAAGTTCTCAACTCGAGGTAACTCTTCCAGGTTAGCGGAGTTTGCAACCTGAAGCGATTGTAACCTGAGGCGTTTGTAACTCGAGGTACCACTGCATCTGAGAATCCAACTAGTACTGTGTTGAATGTTCCTTCCACATATTTTCCAATCATTTCCCAGGAGGAAAGAAATTGCATTTGAAAATTAATAAAGGGGGGGGGAATTGCAATGAATTTCTCTTGGGTGGGGTGCAGAGGTGCTTTTTGTGCTCAACTCGCTTTTGGGAGGGCCAAATGGTGTTTGTGAATGTCTTGTCTTTCAGTCTACATCATCTTACCAGTAGCCTTCACTTTGCAGCCTTCTGGGGTGCCTGCACTATAATGGGAAGATACAATAAGATAACGCCTCTCATGCAGCCTTTTTTTCAGATCAAGAGGCATGGGCAGCCAAGGAGGCTGCAGAGTGCTGGGGAAAAACTTACTGGAAAGAAAAACTCAGAGAGGCACACCACTCTTGGCCACCTTGCAACAAGGTAAGCTCAACACCCTGCACCCAAATTTTTAAGTGACCTGAGAATTAGACAGAAAAATGGAAGCCTCTTCCTGTGTGGAAGAAAACTTTTGAGCATTCAGTCAAACCCAAAGACCACAAATGTTCCCACTGCAAACATTTTGCAGCTTCTTGGGTTCCTTAAATGGGATTCCACTATGTGAGGAGATTTATAAAATATTGGTCTATAAACACAGTTCAGCAAAATGAAAGCAAATGCATTTTGTTACCCAGAAATGTTCCTTATTTTTAGTTCATACAGAGCTGTGTAATAGATAAATAGGTTGTCTAATTAATTTACCTATTTGTTTAAATCTCTTAAATCCCATGTTTCTAAATTTGCTTGGATGGCAACAAATTAAAATGTACATAACAAAACAAAACAGAAAGACAAATCCACACTGACAAATGACAACACAAAACAACTCCAAATGAACTGGACCAGCTTTCCCCCTAAAAACTAGCTCAAAGTTTTAGTAAAAAGGTAGATCTTACATAGTTTCCTAAGCCAAAGAAGAGGATAATATAGGCACACCTGCTGAGAGAGACTGTCCCAGAGCTGGGGTAGCCACTCAAAGTGCTTTGCTGCATCCCATGCAAAGGGAAGCTGGAGTGAAAGCCTTTACAATGCTATTTGCAGGTGTGTGGGCTCAGGGAGGCGGATGCAAGTCGTTGTCTGATAATAGTAAATAGCCTTAAGAGCCTTTGTAGAAGTAATAGGCAGGGGAGAACATTTAAAGTTAAGTGAATCCAAATAGGGTAACGTTGCTCAACAGTAGACAACACTATTGATGTCCGGGAGCTTCAAAGCAGAACTTTTCGCAAGACCGGCACTGCGTGAATTGCAAGAACCAAAACTAGGCAACATTTCTCGGTAAAGAAAATGATCCTGAAACTGGAGTTTGGGTTTAAAATCAGGAACTTTCCCCCCACATGCAGCCTTATTCCTTTCCATAATATACTTACTCCATGTGGGTTGCAGTGTACATTCCAGATACAGTTTCCTATTTAGATTAAATGAGCGTAATGTTGCTAACAAGCCCCGTGGTCTGTATTAGCTTGCTCTACTCTTCCTTTCTATCCTATTTCCATCCTGCTTGTGGCAATTTTTCATTTTATGTCCACAACTCACAGGTAGAATAGGATAACATTTATTTATTTATTTATTTATTTATTTATTTCTATACCGCTTTATATTTTTAATAAAATCTCAAAGCATTTTACAGCATGTTAAATCAATAAAACAATAGCCAGGCAATCTTCCTCCGGCCTCTTATGAGGAGCCTCTTTTGTAGGGCTGGGTGAGTCTGGGCTCCACCTCCTAGGCCAGGTGGAAAGAGCTACTTGACTACTATATTGACTACTACCTTGACAGCTAAATTGTGGAACTTCAAGACTCACCAAAAATTTGGACCAGGGTTTAAAAGCATTTAGTCCTAACGTTCTAACCAAGGTATCATATTGGTTATCATCATGATTTTAATCTATATTTTGTCCTCAACTAAGAACGTATACAGTATAGTCCCATTGTGACATAAGTTTTATCTTCATGGCACAATGTCCATGGAGGATTAAGTATGAGCAATATTACATCAGAATGAAAAATCAATCTGGGAGAAAATATGTAGGCCCTGTGTCCTGTTCATAGGCTGACCAACCCAAATTCACCTCTGTTTTGAATTTGGTTTAAGAAACAACAACAAAATGTATGTGGCAAGGTTTATTAGGGGCTTTCTCAAAATCTGTACTAATAGGTGAAATAATAACAACAAAAAGTATCAGTGAACATGTGCAAAATGCCCTTCCTTATCATGTAGCAACTACAGCATGTTCCTAAACCAGATTTCCTCAGCCTGGTCCCCTCAAGATGTTTTGGACTTCAACTCTCATCATCCCTCAACATTGGCCATGCTATCTGGGGCTGATGGGAGTTGTGGTTCAAAACATGTGGTTCAAACAATTTGGAGTGCAGCTGGTTGGCAAAAGCTGCCCTACACTTAGAATTAAAAGCCATTCATTCTTATAAGAACGAAAGTGTGGGTAGTCTCTTGAGCAGACTCACTGAGGCAGCAGGTCAGATAGGACACTACCTCTCTTCCACTCTGGCCCCCTCTGATATCACCGGATGGCAGCACAGAGATGCGATGTTCAAATGTATATGCAAAATCAAAAGGGCTAGTTATCTGGGGCTCATTTTATCTGGAATGGCAACCATACAAAACAGGCCTGAACACAGCCCAACACATAGGGCTGCATTCAACTAACTTCTTTGCAGAGTAGATGCACTGAAATTAATGGCCATATCTAACTTAGGTGGGTGAACTCTGAGTAAAAGTTAGCTGAATACAACTCATATAAGTATAAAATCAAGTTTGTGAACCCTCATCATATTATTGTTTGGATAGGCGAGTTCTGTGGACTCCTGTTATTAGGTTTAGTATTAACATGAACCTAATTTGGCTAGGGAGTTTCTCTCTATATACTTTCAAGATTTTGAAATTGCTCCGTTCACGTCAATATAGCATAGTAAAAGTCTGTTGCTTTGAAATCAATATTTTAAACGTCACTGTGAGTTGCAATTCAGAAGGTGATCTTTTGGGGAGATGAATCAACATACATAAGTTAGAATCAGCATGCAAAACGCATCATATTTTGATATGAGGCAGCCCAATATTTAATGAGAACTTACAATTTTTTTACTTCATAATTCTACGCAGACCAGAAACTGTGCATGCAGGGCCTGGCTTTAAAATGCAGATGTAGCAACTGGGCATGCAAACAGGCAAGTTTATCCATGCCAACACTATTGTACCCATTATAAACAAGGATCTTTTAAAAAGGTACATCATCTCAGTGCCTGCTGGGATCCAAAGGCGACACTCTGACCCAAAAAGGAATTTGGATTCAGCCACAGGTATTTTAAAACTAAGCTCATTATATTAAAATCAGTCAACCATACCTGACAGATTGCAGACTTGTTTGATAATCTTGTGATTACCTGAAAAGAACAACAAATAGAGGAAGTAGCAAATACCAGAATCTGCACAATAGTGGCTTTTCCAGCAGCAATTTTAGAGCAGGGGATGGCGTAAAAGGGAAATCTCACATCAATTGTCTCTTGTGTCTGTTTGCTAAATCTGTTGACATAATGGTTTAGTGGAAAGTGAATTATTTTTTTAAATCCCTATGTCTTAAAATGTGAGCAAATATTCACTTCTGATACTGAAGCCCACAATTTTTTCTTAGGTGGTACTTTCTGTTTTGATCCATAAGGGCACTATGCCACAAAAAAGAAGTGGCTTTTTAATGGCATGGTGCCCATATGTATATAATCTTATTTGATTTTCATCTTTTGTATATGTCTGAATGTGCCATGGGACATAACACACCTAGCAAAAACAACAGATTTTGGTTTGGTATATGGTATACTTTGCATTTTTTCACATTGAGCATGCACGCCCTTTGATTTTTGTACTTGTTTTTATTCCCTTGTTTTTATATAACCTTTGTGTTTTGTTTGAACTTATGAGAATTAAGCTGGTGGATGTTACTGCAGGATCAGATCTGAAGCAATTGCAAATTTCTAGAGTCACATGCTTTAAATGCCCATTAGAATGGTGCAGTTTGGGATATTTTTAAGAGCCACTGCTTTTAGATGCTACCAGTTGTAATTGTTTTTAGAACCTTTCTAAGTATTTTTCCTTTGATTTCATTTTAAAATTTTGTATCTGTTTGCCACCCTGGGCAGAGCAGGATATAGATTTCAATAAATAAATGAAATGAAAATGAATATGCTTTAAATGTGGATCTGCTATGTCAGTCGTTCATTTTGTTCCACTACCAAGTTCTTGTGAGATTTCCAATTTGTAAAATTTGTAAACATAGGTACAGGCAGGAAAAAATAAAACATCTGAACTTCTGGATGCTTTTCTGAACAGAACCATTGGATCTAGCCATTCTTACCATTA